>NW_026062341.1:0-33349 GCF_023897955.1 Schistocerca gregaria
ACGTCGCTACACCGGTCAGCCCTCTTTTCATACTAACTCTCAGGTGTGACAAAGATGCTTCCTCAAGCATTTTAAACGACTGTATTAAACGTAACATATGAAACTACAGTAATAAATTAAGTTTGAGCAAGAATGCGCGAAGGAAGAGTGCTAGAACACCTTGAAAGTAACGAAACACTGCGAATCGACAGATGTGCTCTTCAAGTGCGTCAGAGCCTACTGTTTTGTAGGAGCGTTTAATTCCAAAAACTAACTAAATAAATAAATAAACAAACAAAAAACTAAAAAATCAACTGTTCTCGCCCGATCACCGACGATAAGCAACAACGTTAGTATTCGGGTCCATGACCGCCTGGGAACTCTGGCTGTCTTCATTTTTTGCTTCTTTTCGCTACCCCTGCCAGCCCTCTCTTCCAAAGTGTCTCTAGAAATACCAAGAGTATGAAGCGACAGGAACGTTCTGAAAAACGCCAGTTCTTATAGTTTTGTAGCAGTGTTCAACTGCAAATTTGTGAACAAAAATTTATCTTTCGCCGATGGAAGAGATGGATGCTTTGTCGAATCGCCTGTCTTGTGTCCGTGTTTTCGCACCTTTCCACGGCCCGGCACGGCACGGCCGCTGCTCTAGTAGCACCGAACGGCCGCACACGGCGCCTCGGACACGCCGGCGCCAGTCTCGCAGATGTTTCTCGTGCTTGTGCTGTCATATGGACCACGACCCGAGCGGCAGCGAGCGGCAGTCGAGCAAAGTCGGGACAAGTCGGGACGGAAGGGGGAGGGGACAGGCGAGAATGCACCGCGCTAATTACGCAAATATCTGGAATCGCGGCGTGTGTCGGGCAGGTGAGAAAGCTTCCGTCGGTCCAGCAGGACACTGCCACACCCCGCGCAGTCCTCCCGCCGCCCGGCCGCGCGCAAGCCCTGCGCCGGATAACAAGAACAAGGTGCGTCTGCCGCGAGTGTCGGAGGCCGCACGCACCAAACGAATGACAGGCGGTGCAACGAGCAGCTGTGTTGTGCGTCCGACCCACGTGGCGGCGCGCCGCACTGCGCGTCGCTCTCGAGGTGGAAGGACGTGCTTTGCGTCAAATGTGCCACCGAAAAACGGCGATTGCGTGTGTTGGGAGGAGAGGCGAAGCCTTCTTCTGCTGTGCGGCTACAGTATAAGGACGCCAACGGCCATACCATGTTGAATACACCGGTTCTCGTCCGATCACCGAAGTTAAGCAACATCGGGCCCGGTTAGTACTTGGATGGGTGACCGCCTGGGAACACCGGGTGCTGTTGGCTCCCTCTCATTTTTTCCTTTTTACGTCGCTACACCGGTCAGCCCTCTTTTCATACTAACTCTCAGGTGTGACAAAGATGCTTCCTCAAGCATTTTAAACGACTGTATTAAACGTAACATATGAAACTACAGTAATAAATTAAGTTTGAGCAAGAATGCGCGAAGGAAGAGTGCTAGAACACCTTGAAAGTAACGAAACACTGCGAATCGACAGATGTGCTCTTCAAGTGCGTCAGAGCCTACTGTTTTGTAGGAGCGTTTAATTCCAAAAACTAACTAAATAAATAAATAAACAAACAAAAAACTAAAAAATCAACTGTTCTCGCCCGATCACCGACGATAAGCAACAACGTTAGTATTCGGGTCCATGACCGCCTGGGAACTCTGGCTGTCTTCATTTTTTGCTTCTTTTCGCTACCCCTGCCAGCCCTCTCTTCCAAAGTGTCTCTAGAAATACCAAGAGTATGAAGCGACAGGAACGTTCTGAAAAACGCCAGTTCTTATAGTTTTGTAGCAGTGTTCAACTGCAAATTTGTGAACAAAAATTTATCTTTCGCCGATGGAAGAGATGGATGCTTTGTCGAATCGCCTGTCTTGTGTCCGTGTTTTCGCACCTTTCCACGGCCCGGCACGGCACGGCCGCTGCTCTAGTAGCACCGAACGGCCGCACACGGCGCCTCGGACACGCCGGCGCCAGTCTCGCAGATGTTTCTCGTGCTTGTGCTGTCATATGGACCACGACCCGAGCGGCAGCGAGCGGCAGTCGAGCAAAGTCGGGACAAGTCGGGACGGAAGGGGGAGGGGACAGGCGAGAATGCACCGCGCTAATTACGCAAATATCTGGAATCGCGGCGTGTGTCGGGCAGGTGAGAAAGCTTCCGTCGGTCCAGCAGGACACTGCCACACCCCGCGCAGTCCTCCCGCCGCCCGGCCGCGCGCAAGCCCTGCGCCGGATAACAAGAACAAGGTGCGTCTGCCGCGAGTGTCGGAGGCCGCACGCACCAAACGAATGACAGGCGGTGCAACGAGCAGCTGTGTTGTGCGTCCGACCCACGTGGCGGCGCGCCGCACTGCGCGTCGCTCTCGAGGTGGAAGGACGTGCTTTGCGTCAAATGTGCCACCGAAAAACGGCGATTGCGTGTGTTGGGAGGAGAGGCGAAGCCTTCTTCTGCTGTGCGGCTACAGTATAAGGACGCCAACGGCCATACCATGTTGAATACACCGGTTCTCGTCCGATCACCGAAGTTAAGCAACATCGGGCCCGGTTAGTACTTGGATGGGTGACCGCCTGGGAACACCGGGTGCTGTTGGCTCCCTCTCATTTTTTCCTTTTTACGTCGCTACACCGGTCAGCCCTCTTTTCATACTAACTCTCAGGTGTGACAAAGATGCTTCCTCAAGCATTTTAAACGACTGTATTAAACGTAACATATGAAACTACAGTAATAAATTAAGTTTGAGCAAGAATGCGCGAAGGAAGAGTGCTAGAACACCTTGAAAGTAACGAAACACTGCGAATCGACAGATGTGCTCTTCAAGTGCGTCAGAGCCTACTGTTTTGTAGGAGCGTTTAATTCCAAAAACTAACTAAATAAATAAATAAACAAACAAAAAACTAAAAAATCAACTGTTCTCGCCCGATCACCGACGATAAGCAACAACGTTAGTATTCGGGTCCATGACCGCCTGGGAACTCTGGCTGTCTTCATTTTTTGCTTCTTTTCGCTACCCCTGCCAGCCCTCTCTTCCAAAGTGTCTCTAGAAATACCAAGAGTATGAAGCGACAGGAACGTTCTGAAAAACGCCAGTTCTTATAGTTTTGTAGCAGTGTTCAACTGCAAATTTGTGAACAAAAATTTATCTTTCGCCGATGGAAGAGATGGATGCTTTGTCGAATCGCCTGTCTTGTGTCCGTGTTTTCGCACCTTTCCACGGCCCGGCACGGCACGGCCGCTGCTCTAGTAGCACCGAACGGCCGCACACGGCGCCTCGGACACGCCGGCGCCAGTCTCGCAGATGTTTCTCGTGCTTGTGCTGTCATATGGACCACGACCCGAGCGGCAGCGAGCGGCAGTCGAGCAAAGTCGGGACAAGTCGGGACGGAAGGGGGAGGGGACAGGCGAGAATGCACCGCGCTAATTACGCAAATATCTGGAATCGCGGCGTGTGTCGGGCAGGTGAGAAAGCTTCCGTCGGTCCAGCAGGACACTGCCACACCCCGCGCAGTCCTCCCGCCGCCCGGCCGCGCGCAAGCCCTGCGCCGGATAACAAGAACAAGGTGCGTCTGCCGCGAGTGTCGGAGGCCGCACGCACCAAACGAATGACAGGCGGTGCAACGAGCAGCTGTGTTGTGCGTCCGACCCACGTGGCGGCGCGCCGCACTGCGCGTCGCTCTCGAGGTGGAAGGACGTGCTTTGCGTCAAATGTGCCACCGAAAAACGGCGATTGCGTGTGTTGGGAGGAGAGGCGAAGCCTTCTTCTGCTGTGCGGCTACAGTATAAGGACGCCAACGGCCATACCATGTTGAATACACCGGTTCTCGTCCGATCACCGAAGTTAAGCAACATCGGGCCCGGTTAGTACTTGGATGGGTGACCGCCTGGGAACACCGGGTGCTGTTGGCTCCCTCTCATTTTTTCCTTTTTACGTCGCTACACCGGTCAGCCCTCTTTTCATACTAACTCTCAGGTGTGACAAAGATGCTTCCTCAAGCATTTTAAACGACTGTATTAAACGTAACATATGAAACTACAGTAATAAATTAAGTTTGAGCAAGAATGCGCGAAGGAAGAGTGCTAGAACACCTTGAAAGTAACGAAACACTGCGAATCGACAGATGTGCTCTTCAAGTGCGTCAGAGCCTACTGTTTTGTAGGAGCGTTTAATTCCAAAAACTAACTAAATAAATAAATAAACAAACAAAAAACTAAAAAATCAACTGTTCTCGCCCGATCACCGACGATAAGCAACAACGTTAGTATTCGGGTCCATGACCGCCTGGGAACTCTGGCTGTCTTCATTTTTTGCTTCTTTTCGCTACCCCTGCCAGCCCTCTCTTCCAAAGTGTCTCTAGAAATACCAAGAGTATGAAGCGACAGGAACGTTCTGAAAAACGCCAGTTCTTATAGTTTTGTAGCAGTGTTCAACTGCAAATTTGTGAACAAAAATTTATCTTTCGCCGATGGAAGAGATGGATGCTTTGTCGAATCGCCTGTCTTGTGTCCGTGTTTTCGCACCTTTCCACGGCCCGGCACGGCACGGCCGCTGCTCTAGTAGCACCGAACGGCCGCACACGGCGCCTCGGACACGCCGGCGCCAGTCTCGCAGATGTTTCTCGTGCTTGTGCTGTCATATGGACCACGACCCGAGCGGCAGCGAGCGGCAGTCGAGCAAAGTCGGGACAAGTCGGGACGGAAGGGGGAGGGGACAGGCGAGAATGCACCGCGCTAATTACGCAAATATCTGGAATCGCGGCGTGTGTCGGGCAGGTGAGAAAGCTTCCGTCGGTCCAGCAGGACACTGCCACACCCCGCGCAGTCCTCCCGCCGCCCGGCCGCGCGCAAGCCCTGCGCCGGATAACAAGAACAAGGTGCGTCTGCCGCGAGTGTCGGAGGCCGCACGCACCAAACGAATGACAGGCGGTGCAACGAGCAGCTGTGTTGTGCGTCCGACCCACGTGGCGGCGCGCCGCACTGCGCGTCGCTCTCGAGGTGGAAGGACGTGCTTTGCGTCAAATGTGCCACCGAAAAACGGCGATTGCGTGTGTTGGGAGGAGAGGCGAAGCCTTCTTCTGCTGTGCGGCTACAGTATAAGGACGCCAACGGCCATACCATGTTGAATACACCGGTTCTCGTCCGATCACCGTAGTTAAGCAACATCGGGCCCGGTTAGTACTTGGATGGGTGACCGCCTGGGAACACCGGGTGCTGTTGGCTCCCTCTCATTTTTTCCTTTTTACGTCGCTACACCGGTCAGCCCTCTTTTCATACTAACTCTCAGGTGTGACAAAGATGCTTCCTCAAGCATTTTAAACGACTGTATTAAACGTAACATATGAAACTACAGTAATAAATTAAGTTTGAGCAAGAATGCGCGAAGGAAGAGTGCTAGAACACCTTGAAAGTAACGAAACACTGCGAATCGACAGATGTGCTCTTCAAGTGCGTCAGAGCCTACTGTTTTGTAGGAGCGTTTAATTCCAAAAACTAACTAAATAAATAAATAAACAAACAAAAAACTAAAAAATCAACTGTTCTCGCCCGATCACCGACGATAAGCAACAACGTTAGTATTCGGGTCCATGACCGCCTGGGAACTCTGGCTGTCTTCATTTTTTGCTTCTTTTCGCTACCCCTGCCAGCCCTCTCTTCCAAAGTGTCTCTAGAAATACCAAGAGTATGAAGCGACAGGAACGTTCTGAAAAACGCCAGTTCTTATAGTTTTGTAGCAGTGTTCAACTGCAAATTTGTGAACAAAAATTTATCTTTCGCCGATGGAAGAGATGGATGCTTTGTCGAATCGCCTGTCTTGTGTCCGTGTTTTCGCACCTTTCCACGGCCCGGCACGGCACGGCCGCTGCTCTAGTAGCACCGAACGGCCGCACACGGCGCCTCGGACACGCCGGCGCCAGTCTCGCAGATGTTTCTCGTGCTTGTGCTGTCATATGGACCACGACCCGAGCGGCAGCGAGCGGCAGTCGAGCAAAGTCGGGACAAGTCGGGACGGAAGGGGGAGGGGACAGGCGAGAATGCACCGCGCTAATTACGCAAATATCTGGAATCGCGGCGTGTGTCGGGCAGGTGAGAAAGCTTCCGTCGGTCCAGCAGGACACTGCCACACCCCGCGCAGTCCTCCCGCCGCCCGGCCGCGCGCAAGCCCTGCGCCGGATAACAAGAACAAGGTGCGTCTGCCGCGAGTGTCGGAGGCCGCACGCACCAAACGAATGACAGGCGGTGCAACGAGCAGCTGTGTTGTGCGTCCGACCCACGTGGCGGCGCGCCGCACTGCGCGTCGCTCTCGAGGTGGAAGGACGTGCTTTGCGTCAAATGTGCCACCGAAAAACGGCGATTGCGTGTGTTGGGAGGAGAGGCGAAGCCTTCTTCTGCTGTGCGGCTACAGTATAAGGACGCCAACGGCCATACCATGTTGAATACACCGGTTCTCGTCCGATCACCGAAGTTAAGCAACATCGGGCCCGGTTAGTACTTGGATGGGTGACCGCCTGGGAACACCGGGTGCTGTTGGCTCCCTCTCATTTTTTCCTTTTTACGTCGCTACACCGGTCAGCCCTCTTTTCATACTAACTCTCAGGTGTGACAAAGATGCTTCCTCAAGCATTTTAAACGACTGTATTAAACGTAACATATGAAACTACAGTAATAAATTAAGTTTGAGCAAGAATGCGCGAAGGAAGAGTGCTAGAACACCTTGAAAGTAACGAAACACTGCGAATCGACAGATGTGCTCTTCAAGTGCGTCAGAGCCTACTGTTTTGTAGGAGCGTTTAATTCCAAAAACTAACTAAATAAATAAATAAACAAACAAAAAACTAAAAAATCAACTGTTCTCGCCCGATCACCGACGATAAGCAACAACGTTAGTATTCGGGTCCATGACCGCCTGGGAACTCTGGCTGTCTTCATTTTTTGCTTCTTTTCGCTACCCCTGCCAGCCCTCTCTTCCAAAGTGTCTCTAGAAATACCAAGAGTATGAAGCGACAGGAACGTTCTGAAAAACGCCAGTTCTTATAGTTTTGTAGCAGTGTTCAACTGCAAATTTGTGAACAAAAATTTATCTTTCGCCGATGGAAGAGATGGATGCTTTGTCGAATCGCCTGTCTTGTGTCCGTGTTTTCGCACCTTTCCACGGCCCGGCACGGCACGGCCGCTGCTCTAGTAGCACCGAACGGCCGCACACGGCGCCTCGGACACGCCGGCGCCAGTCTCGCAGATGTTTCTCGTGCTTGTGCTGTCATATGGACCACGACCCGAGCGGCAGCGAGCGGCAGTCGAGCAAAGTCGGGACAAGTCGGGACGGAAGGGGGAGGGGACAGGCGAGAATGCACCGCGCTAATTACGCAAATATCTGGAATCGCGGCGTGTGTCGGGCAGGTGAGAAAGCTTCCGTCGGTCCAGCAGGACACTGCCACACCCCGCGCAGTCCTCCCGCCGCCCGGCCGCGCGCAAGCCCTGCGCCGGATAACAAGAACAAGGTGCGTCTGCCGCGAGTGTCGGAGGCCGCACGCACCAAACGAATGACAGGCGGTGCAACGAGCAGCTGTGTTGTGCGTCCGACCCACGTGGCGGCGCGCCGCACTGCGCGTCGCTCTCGAGGTGGAAGGACGTGCTTTGCGTCAAATGTGCCACCGAAAAACGGCGATTGCGTGTGTTGGGAGGAGAGGCGAAGCCTTCTTCTGCTGTGCGGCTACAGTATAAGGACGCCAACGGCCATACCATGTTGAATACACCGGTTCTCGTCCGATCACCGAAGTTAAGCAACATCGGGCCCGGTTAGTACTTGGATGGGTGACCGCCTGGGAACACCGGGTGCTGTTGGCTCCCTCTCATTTTTTCCTTTTTACGTCGCTACACCGGTCAGCCCTCTTTTCATACTAACTCTCAGGTGTGACAAAGATGCTTCCTCAAGCATTTTAAACGACTGTATTAAACGTAACATATGAAACTACAGTAATAAATTAAGTTTGAGCAAGAATGCGCGAAGGAAGAGTGCTAGAACACCTTGAAAGTAACGAAACACTGCGAATCGACAGATGTGCTCTTCAAGTGCGTCAGAGCCTACTGTTTTGTAGGAGCGTTTAATTCCAAAAACTAACTAAATAAATAAATAAACAAACAAAAAACTAAAAAATCAACTGTTCTCGCCCGATCACCGACGATAAGCAACAACGTTAGTATTCGGGTCCATGACCGCCTGGGAACTCTGGCTGTCTTCATTTTTTGCTTCTTTTCGCTACCCCTGCCAGCCCTCTCTTCCAAAGTGTCTCTAGAAATACCAAGAGTATGAAGCGACAGGAACGTTCTGAAAAACGCCAGTTCTTATAGTTTTGTAGCAGTGTTCAACTGCAAATTTGTGAACAAAAATTTATCTTTCGCCGATGGAAGAGATGGATGCTTTGTCGAATCGCCTGTCTTGTGTCCGTGTTTTCGCACCTTTCCACGGCCCGGCACGGCACGGCCGCTGCTCTAGTAGCACCGAACGGCCGCACACGGCGCCTCGGACACGCCGGCGCCAGTCTCGCAGATGTTTCTCGTGCTTGTGCTGTCATATGGACCACGACCCGAGCGGCAGCGAGCGGCAGTCGAGCAAAGTCGGGACAAGTCGGGACGGAAGGGGGAGGGGACAGGCGAGAATGCACCGCGCTAATTACGCAAATATCTGGAATCGCGGCGTGTGTCGGGCAGGTGAGAAAGCTTCCGTCGGTCCAGCAGGACACTGCCACACCCCGCGCAGTCCTCCCGCCGCCCGGCCGCGCGCAAGCCCTGCGCCGGATAACAAGAACAAGGTGCGTCTGCCGCGAGTGTCGGAGGCCGCACGCACCAAACGAATGACAGGCGGTGCAACGAGCAGCTGTGTTGTGCGTCCGACCCACGTGGCGGCGCGCCGCACTGCGCGTCGCTCTCGAGGTGGAAGGACGTGCTTTGCGTCAAATGTGCCACCGAAAAACGGCGATTGCGTGTGTTGGGAGGAGAGGCGAAGCCTTCTTCTGCTGTGCGGCTACAGTATAAGGACGCCAACGGCCATACCATGTTGAATACACCGGTTCTCGTCCGATCACCGAAGTTAAGCAACATCGGGCCCGGTTAGTACTTGGATGGGTGACCGCCTGGGAACACCGGGTGCTGTTGGCTCCCTCTCATTTTTTCCTTTTTACGTCGCTACACCGGTCAGCCCTCTTTTCATACTAACTCTCAGGTGTGACAAAGATGCTTCCTCAAGCATTTTAAACGACTGTATTAAACGTAACATATGAAACTACAGTAATAAATTAAGTTTGAGCAAGAATGCGCGAAGGAAGAGTGCTAGAACACCTTGAAAGTAACGAAACACTGCGAATCGACAGATGTGCTCTTCAAGTGCGTCAGAGCCTACTGTTTTGTAGGAGCGTTTAATTCCAAAAACTAACTAAATAAATAAATAAACAAACAAAAAACTAAAAAATCAACTGTTCTCGCCCGATCACCGACGATAAGCAACAACGTTAGTATTCGGGTCCATGACCGCCTGGGAACTCTGGCTGTCTTCATTTTTTGCTTCTTTTCGCTACCCCTGCCAGCCCTCTCTTCCAAAGTGTCTCTAGAAATACCAAGAGTATGAAGCGACAGGAACGTTCTGAAAAACGCCAGTTCTTATAGTTTTGTAGCAGTGTTCAACTGCAAATTTGTGAACAAAAATTTATCTTTCGCCGATGGAAGAGATGGATGCTTTGTCGAATCGCCTGTCTTGTGTCCGTGTTTTCGCACCTTTCCACGGCCCGGCACGGCACGGCCGCTGCTCTAGTAGCACCGAACGGCCGCACACGGCGCCTCGGACACGCCGGCGCCAGTCTCGCAGATGTTTCTCGTGCTTGTGCTGTCATATGGACCACGACCCGAGCGGCAGCGAGCGGCAGTCGAGCAAAGTCGGGACAAGTCGGGACGGAAGGGGGAGGGGACAGGCGAGAATGCACCGCGCTAATTACGCAAATATCTGGAATCGCGGCGTGTGTCGGGCAGGTGAGAAAGCTTCCGTCGGTCCAGCAGGACACTGCCACACCCCGCGCAGTCCTCCCGCCGCCCGGCCGCGCGCAAGCCCTGCGCCGGATAACAAGAACAAGGTGCGTCTGCCGCGAGTGTCGGAGGCCGCACGCACCAAACGAATGACAGGCGGTGCAACGAGCAGCTGTGTTGTGCGTCCGACCCACGTGGCGGCGCGCCGCACTGCGCGTCGCTCTCGAGGTGGAAGGACGTGCTTTGCGTCAAATGTGCCACCGAAAAACGGCGATTGCGTGTGTTGGGAGGAGAGGCGAAGCCTTCTTCTGCTGTGCGGCTACAGTATAAGGACGCCAACGGCCATACCATGTTGAATACACCGGTTCTCGTCCGATCACCGAAGTTAAGCAACATCGGGCCCGGTTAGTACTTGGATGGGTGACCGCCTGGGAACACCGGGTGCTGTTGGCTCCCTCTCATTTTTTCCTTTTTACGTCGCTACACCGGTCAGCCCTCTTTTCATACTAACTCTCAGGTGTGACAAAGATGCTTCCTCAAGCATTTTAAACGACTGTATTAAACGTAACATATGAAACTACAGTAATAAATTAAGTTTGAGCAAGAATGCGCGAAGGAAGAGTGCTAGAACACCTTGAAAGTAACGAAACACTGCGAATCGACAGATGTGCTCTTCAAGTGCGTCAGAGCCTACTGTTTTGTAGGAGCGTTTAATTCCAAAAACTAACTAAATAAATAAATAAACAAACAAAAAACTAAAAAATCAACTGTTCTCGCCCGATCACCGACGATAAGCAACAACGTTAGTATTCGGGTCCATGACCGCCTGGGAACTCTGGCTGTCTTCATTTTTTGCTTCTTTTCGCTACCCCTGCCAGCCCTCTCTTCCAAAGTGTCTCTAGAAATACCAAGAGTATGAAGCGACAGGAACGTTCTGAAAAACGCCAGTTCTTATAGTTTTGTAGCAGTGTTCAACTGCAAATTTGTGAACAAAAATTTATCTTTCGCCGATGGAAGAGATGGATGCTTTGTCGAATCGCCTGTCTTGTGTCCGTGTTTTCGCACCTTTCCACGGCCCGGCACGGCACGGCCGCTGCTCTAGTAGCACCGAACGGCCGCACACGGCGCCTCGGACACGCCGGCGCCAGTCTCGCAGATGTTTCTCGTGCTTGTGCTGTCATATGGACCACGACCCGAGCGGCAGCGAGCGGCAGTCGAGCAAAGTCGGGACAAGTCGGGACGGAAGGGGGAGGGGACAGGCGAGAATGCACCGCGCTAATTACGCAAATATCTGGAATCGCGGCGTGTGTCGGGCAGGTGAGAAAGCTTCCGTCGGTCCAGCAGGACACTGCCACACCCCGCGCAGTCCTCCCGCCGCCCGGCCGCGCGCAAGCCCTGCGCCGGATAACAAGAACAAGGTGCGTCTGCCGCGAGTGTCGGAGGCCGCACGCACCAAACGAATGACAGGCGGTGCAACGAGCAGCTGTGTTGTGCGTCCGACCCACGTGGCGGCGCGCCGCACTGCGCGTCGCTCTCGAGGTGGAAGGACGTGCTTTGCGTCAAATGTGCCACCGAAAAACGGCGATTGCGTGTGTTGGGAGGAGAGGCGAAGCCTTCTTCTGCTGTGCGGCTACAGTATAAGGACGCCAACGGCCATACCATGTTGAATACACCGGTTCTCGTCCGATCACCGAAGTTAAGCAACATCGGGCCCGGTTAGTACTTGGATGGGTGACCGCCTGGGAACACCGGGTGCTGTTGGCTCCCTCTCATTTTTTCCTTTTTACGTCGCTACACCGGTCAGCCCTCTTTTCATACTAACTCTCAGGTGTGACAAAGATGCTTCCTCAAGCATTTTAAACGACTGTATTAAACGTAACATATGAAACTACAGTAATAAATTAAGTTTGAGCAAGAATGCGCGAAGGAAGAGTGCTAGAACACCTTGAAAGTAACGAAACACTGCGAATCGACAGATGTGCTCTTCAAGTGCGTCAGAGCCTACTGTTTTGTAGGAGCGTTTAATTCCAAAAACTAACTAAATAAATAAATAAACAAACAAAAAACTAAAAAATCAACTGTTCTCGCCCGATCACCGACGATAAGCAACAACGTTAGTATTCGGGTCCATGACCGCCTGGGAACTCTGGCTGTCTTCATTTTTTGCTTCTTTTCGCTACCCCTGCCAGCCCTCTCTTCCAAAGTGTCTCTAGAAATACCAAGAGTATGAAGCGACAGGAACGTTCTGAAAAACGCCAGTTCTTATAGTTTTGTAGCAGTGTTCAACTGCAAATTTGTGAACAAAAATTTATCTTTCGCCGATGGAAGAGATGGATGCTTTGTCGAATCGCCTGTCTTGTGTCCGTGTTTTCGCACCTTTCCACGGCCCGGCACGGCACGGCCGCTGCTCTAGTAGCACCGAACGGCCGCACACGGCGCCTCGGACACGCCGGCGCCAGTCTCGCAGATGTTTCTCGTGCTTGTGCTGTCATATGGACCACGACCCGAGCGGCAGCGAGCGGCAGTCGAGCAAAGTCGGGACAAGTCGGGACGGAAGGGGGAGGGGACAGGCGAGAATGCACCGCGCTAATTACGCAAATATCTGGAATCGCGGCGTGTGTCGGGCAGGTGAGAAAGCTTCCGTCGGTCCAGCAGGACACTGCCACACCCCGCGCAGTCCTCCCGCCGCCCGGCCGCGCGCAAGCCCTGCGCCGGATAACAAGAACAAGGTGCGTCTGCCGCGAGTGTCGGAGGCCGCACGCACCAAACGAATGACAGGCGGTGCAACGAGCAGCTGTGTTGTGCGTCCGACCCACGTGGCGGCGCGCCGCACTGCGCGTCGCTCTCGAGGTGGAAGGACGTGCTTTGCGTCAAATGTGCCACCGAAAAACGGCGATTGCGTGTGTTGGGAGGAGAGGCGAAGCCTTCTTCTGCTGTGCGGCTACAGTATAAGGACGCCAACGGCCATACCATGTTGAATACACCGGTTCTCGTCCGATCACCGAAGTTAAGCAACATCGGGCCCGGTTAGTACTTGGATGGGTGACCGCCTGGGAACACCGGGTGCTGTTGGCTCCCTCTCATTTTTTCCTTTTTACGTCGCTACACCGGTCAGCCCTCTTTTCATACTAACTCTCAGGTGTGACAAAGATGCTTCCTCAAGCATTTTAAACGACTGTATTAAACGTAACATATGAAACTACAGTAATAAATTAAGTTTGAGCAAGAATGCGCGAAGGAAGAGTGCTAGAACACCTTGAAAGTAACGAAACACTGCGAATCGACAGATGTGCTCTTCAAGTGCGTCAGAGCCTACTGTTTTGTAGGAGCGTTTAATTCCAAAAACTAACTAAATAAATAAATAAACAAACAAAAAACTAAAAAATCAACTGTTCTCGCCCGATCACCGACGATAAGCAACAACGTTAGTATTCGGGTCCATGACCGCCTGGGAACTCTGGCTGTCTTCATTTTTTGCTTCTTTTCGCTACCCCTGCCAGCCCTCTCTTCCAAAGTGTCTCTAGAAATACCAAGAGTATGAAGCGACAGGAACGTTCTGAAAAACGCCAGTTCTTATAGTTTTGTAGCAGTGTTCAACTGCAAATTTGTGAACAAAAATTTATCTTTCGCCGATGGAAGAGATGGATGCTTTGTCGAATCGCCTGTCTTGTGTCCGTGTTTTCGCACCTTTCCACGGCCCGGCACGGCACGGCCGCTGCTCTAGTAGCACCGAACGGCCGCACACGGCGCCTCGGACACGCCGGCGCCAGTCTCGCAGATGTTTCTCGTGCTTGTGCTGTCATATGGACCACGACCCGAGCGGCAGCGAGCGGCAGTCGAGCAAAGTCGGGACAAGTCGGGACGGAAGGGGGAGGGGACAGGCGAGAATGCACCGCGCTAATTACGCAAATATCTGGAATCGCGGCGTGTGTCGGGCAGGTGAGAAAGCTTCCGTCGGTCCAGCAGGACACTGCCACACCCCGCGCAGTCCTCCCGCCGCCCGGCCGCGCGCAAGCCCTGCGCCGGATAACAAGAACAAGGTGCGTCTGCCGCGAGTGTCGGAGGCCGCACGCACCAAACGAATGACAGGCGGTGCAACGAGCAGCTGTGTTGTGCGTCCGACCCACGTGGCGGCGCGCCGCACTGCGCGTCGCTCTCGAGGTGGAAGGACGTGCTTTGCGTCAAATGTGCCACCGAAAAACGGCGATTGCGTGTGTTGGGAGGAGAGGCGAAGCCTTCTTCTGCTGTGCGGCTACAGTATAAGGACGCCAACGGCCATACCATGTTGAATACACCGGTTCTCGTCCGATCACCGAAGTTAAGCAACATCGGGCCCGGTTAGTACTTGGATGGGTGACCGCCTGGGAACACCGGGTGCTGTTGGCTCCCTCTCATTTTTTCCTTTTTACGTCGCTACACCGGTCAGCCCTCTTTTCATACTAACTCTCAGGTGTGACAAAGATGCTTCCTCAAGCATTTTAAACGACTGTATTAAACGTAACATATGAAACTACAGTAATAAATTAAGTTTGAGCAAGAATGCGCGAAGGAAGAGTGCTAGAACACCTTGAAAGTAACGAAACACTGCGAATCGACAGATGTGCTCTTCAAGTGCGTCAGAGCCTACTGTTTTGTAGGAGCGTTTAATTCCAAAAACTAACTAAATAAATAAATAAACAAACAAAAAACTAAAAAATCAACTGTTCTCGCCCGATCACCGACGATAAGCAACAACGTTAGTATTCGGGTCCATGACCGCCTGGGAACTCTGGCTGTCTTCATTTTTTGCTTCTTTTCGCTACCCCTGCCAGCCCTCTCTTCCAAAGTGTCTCTAGAAATACCAAGAGTATGAAGCGACAGGAACGTTCTGAAAAACGCCAGTTCTTATAGTTTTGTAGCAGTGTTCAACTGCAAATTTGTGAACAAAAATTTATCTTTCGCCGATGGAAGAGATGGATGCTTTGTCGAATCGCCTGTCTTGTGTCCGTGTTTTCGCACCTTTCCACGGCCCGGCACGGCACGGCCGCTGCTCTAGTAGCACCGAACGGCCGCACACGGCGCCTCGGACACGCCGGCGCCAGTCTCGCAGATGTTTCTCGTGCTTGTGCTGTCATATGGACCACGACCCGAGCGGCAGCGAGCGGCAGTCGAGCAAAGTCGGGACAAGTCGGGACGGAAGGGGGAGGGGACAGGCGAGAATGCACCGCGCTAATTACGCAAATATCTGGAATCGCGGCGTGTGTCGGGCAGGTGAGAAAGCTTCCGTCGGTCCAGCAGGACACTGCCACACCCCGCGCAGTCCTCCCGCCGCCCGGCCGCGCGCAAGCCCTGCGCCGGATAACAAGAACAAGGTGCGTCTGCCGCGAGTGTCGGAGGCCGCACGCACCAAACGAATGACAGGCGGTGCAACGAGCAGCTGTGTTGTGCGTCCGACCCACGTGGCGGCGCGCCGCACTGCGCGTCGCTCTCGAGGTGGAAGGACGTGCTTTGCGTCAAATGTGCCACCGAAAAACGGCGATTGCGTGTGTTGGGAGGAGAGGCGAAGCCTTCTTCTGCTGTGCGGCTACAGTATAAGGACGCCAACGGCCATACCATGTTGAATACACCGGTTCTCGTCCGATCACCGAAGTTAAGCAACATCGGGCCCGGTTAGTACTTGGATGGGTGACCGCCTGGGAACACCGGGTGCTGTTGGCTCCCTCTCATTTTTTCCTTTTTACGTCGCTACACCGGTCAGCCCTCTTTTCATACTAACTCTCAGGTGTGACAAAGATGCTTCCTCAAGCATTTTAAACGACTGTATTAAACGTAACATATGAAACTACAGTAATAAATTAAGTTTGAGCAAGAATGCGCGAAGGAAGAGTGCTAGAACACCTTGAAAGTAACGAAACACTGCGAATCGACAGATGTGCTCTTCAAGTGCGTCAGAGCCTACTGTTTTGTAGGAGCGTTTAATTCCAAAAACTAACTAAATAAATAAACAAAAAACTAAAAAATCAACTGTTCTCGCCCGATCACCGACGATAAGCAACAACGTTAGTATTCGGGTCCATGACCGCCTGGGAACTCTGGCTGTCTTCATTTTTTGCTTCTTTTCGCTACCCCTGCCAGCCCTCTCTTCCAAAGTGTCTCTAGAAATACCAAGAGTATGAAGCGACAGGAACGTTCTGAAAAACGCCAGTTCTTATAGTTTTGTAGCAGTGTTCAACTGCAAATTTGTGAACAAAAATTTATCTTTCGCCGATGGAAGAGATGGATGCTTTGTCGAATCGCCTGTCTTGTGTCCGTGTTTTCGCACCTTTCCACGGCCCGGCACGGCACGGCCGCTGCTCTAGTAGCACCGAACGGCCGCACACGGCGCCTCGGACACGCCGGCGCCAGTCTCGCAGATGTTTCTCGTGCTTGTGCTGTCATATGGACCACGACCCGAGCGGCAGCGAGCGGCAGTCGAGCAAAGTCGGGACAAGTCGGGACGGAAGGGGGAGGGGACAGGCGAGAATGCACCGCGCTAATTACGCAAATATCTGGAATCGCGGCGTGTGTCGGGCAGGTGAGAAAGCTTCCGTCGGTCCAGCAGGACACTGCCACACCCCGTGCAGTCCTCCCGCCGCCCGGCCGCGCGCAAGCCCTGCGCCGGATAACAAGAACAAGGTGCGTCTGCCGCGAGTGTCGGAGGCCGCACGCACCAAACGAATGACAGGCGGTGCAACGAGCAGCTGTGTTGTGCGTCCGACCCACGTGGCGGCGCGCCGCACTGCGCGTCGCTCTCGAGGTGGAAGGACGTGCTTTGCGTCAAATGTGCCACCGAAAAACGGCGATTGCGTGTGTTGGGAGGAGAGGCGAAGCCTTCTTCTGCTGTGCGGCTACAGTATAAGGACGCCAACGGCCATACCATGTTGAATACACCGGTTCTCGTCCGATCACCGAAGTTAAGCAACATCGGGCCCGGTTAGTACTTGGATGGGTGACCGCCTGGGAACACCGGGTGCTGTTGGCTCCCTCTCATTTTTTCCTTTTTACGTCGCTACACCGGTCAGCCCTCTTTTCATACTAACTCTCAGGTGTGACAAAGATGCTTCCTCAAGCATTTTAAACGACTGTATTAAACGTAACATATGAAACTACAGTAATAAATTAAGTTTGAGCAAGAATGCGCGAAGGAAGAGTGCTAGAACACCTTGAAAGTAACGAAACACTGCGAATCGACAGATGTGCTCTTCAAGTGCGTCAGAGCCTACTGTTTTGTAGGAGCGTTTAATTCCAAAAACTAACTAAATAAATAAATAAACAAACAAAAAACTAAAAAATCAACTGTTCTCGCCCGATCACCGACGATAAGCAACAACGTTAGTATTCGGGTCCATGACCGCCTGGGAACTC
Source organism: Schistocerca gregaria (assembly GCF_023897955.1). Classification (NCBI taxonomy): domain Eukaryota; kingdom Metazoa; phylum Arthropoda; class Insecta; order Orthoptera; family Acrididae; genus Schistocerca; species Schistocerca gregaria. The sequence continues at coordinate 17,398 of NW_026062341.1, forward strand.
TGGCTGTCTTCATTTTTTGCTTCTTTTCGCTACCCCTGCCAGCCCTCTCTTCCAAAGTGTCTCTAGAAATACCAAGAGTATGAAGCGACAGGAACGTTCTGAAAAACGCCAGTTCTTATAGTTTTGTAGCAGTGTTCAACTGCAAATTTGTGAACAAAAATTTATCTTTCGCCGATGGAAGAGATGGATGCTTTGTCGAATCGCCTGTCTTGTGTCCGTGTTTTCGCACCTTTCCACGGCCCGGCACGGCACGGCCGCTGCTCTAGTAGCACCGAACGGCCGCACACGGCGCCTCGGACACGCCGGCGCCAGTCTCGCAGATGTTTCTCGTGCTTGTGCTGTCATATGGACCACGACCCGAGCGGCAGCGAGCGGCAGTCGAGCAAAGTCGGGACAAGTCGGGACGGAAGGGGGAGGGGACAGGCGAGAATGCACCGCGCTAATTACGCAAATATCTGGAATCGCGGCGTGTGTCGGGCAGGTGAGAAAGCTTCCGTCGGTCCAGCAGGACACTGCCACACCCCGCGCAGTCCTCCCGCCGCCCGGCCGCGCGCAAGCCCTGCGCCGGATAACAAGAACAAGGTGCGTCTGCCGCGAGTGTCGGAGGCCGCACGCACCAAACGAATGACAGGCGGTGCAACGAGCAGCTGTGTTGTGCGTCCGACCCACGTGGCGGCGCGCCGCACTGCGCGTCGCTCTCGAGGTGGAAGGACGTGCTTTGCGTCAAATGTGCCACCGAAAAACGGCGATTGCGTGTGTTGGGAGGAGAGGCGAAGCCTTCTTCTGCTGTGCGGCTACAGTATAAGGACGCCAACGGCCATACCATGTTGAATACACCGGTTCTCGTCCGATCACCGAAGTTAAGCAACATCGGGCCCGGTTAGTACTTGGATGGGTGACCGCCTGGGAACACCGGGTGCTGTTGGCTCCCTCTCATTTTTTCCTTTTTACGTCGCTACACCGGTCAGCCCTCTTTTCATACTAACTCTCAGGTGTGACAAAGATGCTTCCTCAAGCATTTTAAACGACTGTATTAAACGTAACATATGAAACTACAGTAATAAATTAAGTTTGAGCAAGAATGCGCGAAGGAAGAGTGCTAGAACACCTTGAAAGTAACGAAACACTGCGAATCGACAGATGTGCTCTTCAAGTGCGTCAGAGCCTACTGTTTTGTAGGAGCGTTTAATTCCAAAAACTAACTAAATAAATAAATAAACAAACAAAAAACTAAAAAATCAACTGTTCTCGCCCGATCACCGACGATAAGCAACAACGTTAGTATTCGGGTCCATGACCGCCTGGGAACTCTGGCTGTCTTCATTTTTTGCTTCTTTTCGCTACCCCTGCCAGCCCTCTCTTCCAAAGTGTCTCTAGAAATACCAAGAGTATGAAGCGACAGGAACGTTCTGAAAAACGCCAGTTCTTATAGTTTTGTAGCAGTGTTCAACTGCAAATTTGTGAACAAAAATTTATCTTTCGCCGATGGAAGAGATGGATGCTTTGTCGAATCGCCTGTCTTGTGTCCGTGTTTTCGCACCTTTCCACGGCCCGGCACGGCACGGCCGCTGCTCTAGTAGCACCGAACGGCCGCACACGGCGCCTCGGACACGCCGGCGCCAGTCTCGCAGATGTTTCTCGTGCTTGTGCTGTCATATGGACCACGACCCGAGCGGCAGCGAGCGGCAGTCGAGCAAAGTCGGGACAAGTCGGGACGGAAGGGGGAGGGGACAGGCGAGAATGCACCGCGCTAATTACGCAAATATCTGGAATCGCGGCGTGTGTCGGGCAGGTGAGAAAGCTTCCGTCGGTCCAGCAGGACACTGCCACACCCCGCGCAGTCCTCCCGCCGCCCGGCCGCGCGCAAGCCCTGCGCCGGATAACAAGAACAAGGTGCGTCTGCCGCGAGTGTCGGAGGCCGCACGCACCAAACGAATGACAGGCGGTGCAACGAGCAGCTGTGTTGTGCGTCCGACCCACGTGGCGGCGCGCCGCACTGCGCGTCGCTCTCGAGGTGGAAGGACGTGCTTTGCGTCAAATGTGCCACCGAAAAACGGCGATTGCGTGTGTTGGGAGGAGAGGCGAAGCCTTCTTCTGCTGTGCGGCTACAGTATAAGGACGCCAACGGCCATACCATGTTGAATACACCGGTTCTCGTCCGATCACCGAAGTTAAGCAACATCGGGCCCGGTTAGTACTTGGATGGGTGACCGCCTGGGAACACCGGGTGCTGTTGGCTCCCTCTCATTTTTTCCTTTTTACGTCGCTACACCGGTCAGCCCTCTTTTCATACTAACTCTCAGGTGTGACAAAGATGCTTCCTCAAGCATTTTAAACGACTGTATTAAACGTAACATATGAAACTACAGTAATAAATTAAGTTTGAGCAAGAATGCGCGAAGGAAGAGTGCTAGAACACCTTGAAAGTAACGAAACACTGCGAATCGACAGATGTGCTCTTCAAGTGCGTCAGAGCCTACTGTTTTGTAGGAGCGTTTAATTCCAAAAACTAACTAAATAAATAAATAAACAAACAAAAAACTAAAAAATCAACTGTTCTCGCCCGATCACCGACGATAAGCAACAACGTTAGTATTCGGGTCCATGACCGCCTGGGAACTCTGGCTGTCTTCATTTTTTGCTTCTTTTCGCTACCCCTGCCAGCCCTCTCTTCCAAAGTGTCTCTAGAAATACCAAGAGTATGAAGCGACAGGAACGTTCTGAAAAACGCCAGTTCTTATAGTTTTGTAGCAGTGTTCAACTGCAAATTTGTGAACAAAAATTTATCTTTCGCCGATGGAAGAGATGGATGCTTTGTCGAATCGCCTGTCTTGTGTCCGTGTTTTCGCACCTTTCCACGGCCCGGCACGGCACGGCCGCTGCTCTAGTAGCACCGAACGGCCGCACACGGCGCCTCGGACACGCCGGCGCCAGTCTCGCAGATGTTTCTCGTGCTTGTGCTGTCATATGGACCACGACCCGAGCGGCAGCGAGCGGCAGTCGAGCAAAGTCGGGACAAGTCGGGACGGAAGGGGGAGGGGACAGGCGAGAATGCACCGCGCTAATTACGCAAATATCTGGAATCGCGGCGTGTGTCGGGCAGGTGAGAAAGCTTCCGTCGGTCCAGCAGGACACTGCCACACCCCGTGCAGTCCTCCCGCCGCCCGGCCGCGCGCAAGCCCTGCGCCGGATAACAAGAACAAGGTGCGTCTGCCGCGAGTGTCGGAGGCCGCACGCACCAAACGAATGACAGGCGGTGCAACGAGCAGCTGTGTTGTGCGTCCGACCCACGTGGCGGCGCGCCGCACTGCGCGTCGCTCTCGAGGTGGAAGGACGTGCTTTGCGTCAAATGTGCCACCGAAAAACGGCGATTGCGTGTGTTGGGAGGAGAGGCGAAGCCTTCTTCTGCTGTGCGGCTACAGTATAAGGACGCCAACGGCCATACCATGTTGAATACACCGGTTCTCGTCCGATCACCGAAGTTAAGCAACATCGGGCCCGGTTAGTACTTGGATGGGTGACCGCCTGGGAACACCGGGTGCTGTTGGCTCCCTCTCATTTTTTCCTTTTTACGTCGCTACACCGGTCAGCCCTCTTTTCATACTAACTCTCAGGTGTGACAAAGATGCTTCCTCAAGCATTTTAAACGACTGTATTAAACGTAACATATGAAACTACAGTAATAAATTAAGTTTGAGCAAGAATGCGCGAAGGAAGAGTGCTAGAACACCTTGAAAGTAACGAAACACTGCGAATCGACAGATGTGCTCTTCAAGTGCGTCAGAGCCTACTGTTTTGTAGGAGCGTTTAATTCCAAAAACTAACTAAATAAATAAATAAACAAACAAAAAACTAAAAAATCAACTGTTCTCGCCCGATCACCGACGATAAGCAACAACGTTAGTATTCGGGTCCATGACCGCCTGGGAACTCTGGCTGTCTTCATTTTTTGCTTCTTTTCGCTACCCCTGCCAGCCCTCTCTTCCAAAGTGTCTCTAGAAATACCAAGAGTATGAAGCGACAGGAACGTTCTGAAAAACGCCAGTTCTTATAGTTTTGTAGCAGTGTTCAACTGCAAATTTGTGAACAAAAATTTATCTTTCGCCGATGGAAGAGATGGATGCTTTGTCGAATCGCCTGTCTTGTGTCCGTGTTTTCGCACCTTTCCACGGCCCGGCACGGCACGGCCGCTGCTCTAGTAGCACCGAACGGCCGCACACGGCGCCTCGGACACGCCGGCGCCAGTCTCGCAGATGTTTCTCGTGCTTGTGCTGTCATATGGACCACGACCCGAGCGGCAGCGAGCGGCAGTCGAGCAAAGTCGGGACAAGTCGGGACGGAAGGGGGAGGGGACAGGCGAGAATGCACCGCGCTAATTACGCAAATATCTGGAATCGCGGCGTGTGTCGGGCAGGTGAGAAAGCTTCCGTCGGTCCAGCAGGACACTGCCACACCCCGCGCAGTCCTCCCGCCGCCCGGCCGCGCGCAAGCCCTGCGCCGGATAACAAGAACAAGGTGCGTCTGCCGCGAGTGTCGGAGGCCGCACGCACCAAACGAATGACAGGCGGTGCAACGAGCAGCTGTGTTGTGCGTCCGACCCACGTGGCGGCGCGCCGCACTGCGCGTCGCTCTCGAGGTGGAAGGACGTGCTTTGCGTCAAATGTGCCACCGAAAAACGGCGATTGCGTGTGTTGGGAGGAGAGGCGAAGCCTTCTTCTGCTGTGCGGCTACAGTATAAGGACGCCAACGGCCATACCATGTTGAATACACCGGTTCTCGTCCGATCACCGAAGTTAAGCAACATCGGGCCCGGTTAGTACTTGGATGGGTGACCGCCTGGGAACACCGGGTGCTGTTGGCTCCCTCTCATTTTTTCCTTTTTACGTCGCTACACCGGTCAGCCCTCTTTTCATACTAACTCTCAGGTGTGACAAAGATGCTTCCTCAAGCATTTTAAACGACTGTATTAAACGTAACATATGAAACTACAGTAATAAATTAAGTTTGAGCAAGAATGCGCGAAGGAAGAGTGCTAGAACACCTTGAAAGTAACGAAACACTGCGAATCGACAGATGTGCTCTTCAAGTGCGTCAGAGCCTACTGTTTTGTAGGAGCGTTTAATTCCAAAAACTAACTAAATAAATAAATAAACAAACAAAAAACTAAAAAATCAACTGTTCTCGCCCGATCACCGACGATAAGCAACAACGTTAGTATTCGGGTCCATGACCGCCTGGGAACTCTGGCTGTCTTCATTTTTTGCTTCTTTTCGCTACCCCTGCCAGCCCTCTCTTCCAAAGTGTCTCTAGAAATACCAAGAGTATGAAGCGACAGGAACGTTCTGAAAAACGCCAGTTCTTATAGTTTTGTAGCAGTGTTCAACTGCAAATTTGTGAACAAAAATTTATCTTTCGCCGATGGAAGAGATGGATGCTTTGTCGAATCGCCTGTCTTGTGTCCGTGTTTTCGCACCTTTCCACGGCCCGGCACGGCACGGCCGCTGCTCTAGTAGCACCGAACGGCCGCACACGGCGCCTCGGACACGCCGGCGCCAGTCTCGCAGATGTTTCTCGTGCTTGTGCTGTCATATGGACCACGACCCGAGCGGCAGCGAGCGGCAGTCGAGCAAAGTCGGGACAAGTCGGGACGGAAGGGGGAGGGGACAGGCGAGAATGCACCGCGCTAATTACGCAAATATCTGGAATCGCGGCGTGTGTCGGGCAGGTGAGAAAGCTTCCGTCGGTCCAGCAGGACACTGCCACACCCCGCGCAGTCCTCCCGCCGCCCGGCCGCGCGCAAGCCCTGCGCCGGATAACAAGAACAAGGTGCGTCTGCCGCGAGTGTCGGAGGCCGCACGCACCAAACGAATGACAGGCGGTGCAACGAGCAGCTGTGTTGTGCGTCCGACCCACGTGGCGGCGCGCCGCACTGCGCGTCGCTCTCGAGGTGGAAGGACGTGCTTTGCGTCAAATGTGCCACCGAAAAACGGCGATTGCGTGTGTTGGGAGGAGAGGCGAAGCCTTCTTCTGCTGTGCGGCTACAGTATAAGGACGCCAACGGCCATACCATGTTGAATACACCGGTTCTCGTCCGATCACCGAAGTTAAGCAACATCGGGCCCGGTTAGTACTTGGATGGGTGACCGCCTGGGAACACCGGGTGCTGTTGGCTCCCTCTCATTTTTTCCTTTTTACGTCGCTACACCGGTCAGCCCTCTTTTCATACTAACTCTCAGGTGTGACAAAGATGCTTCCTCAAGCATTTTAAACGACTGTATTAAACGTAACATATGAAACTACAGTAATAAATTAAGTTTGAGCAAGAATGCGCGAAGGAAGAGTGCTAGAACACCTTGAAAGTAACGAAACACTGCGAATCGACAGATGTGCTCTTCAAGTGCGTCAGAGCCTACTGTTTTGTAGGAGCGTTTAATTCCAAAAACTAACTAAATAAATAAATAAACAAACAAAAAACTAAAAAATCAACTGTTCTCGCCCGATCACCGACGATAAGCAACAACGTTAGTATTCGGGTCCATGACCGCCTGGGAACTCTGGCTGTCTTCATTTTTTGCTTCTTTTCGCTACCCCTGCCAGCCCTCTCTTCCAAAGTGTCTCTAGAAATACCAAGAGTATGAAGCGACAGGAACGTTCTGAAAAACGCCAGTTCTTATAGTTTTGTAGCAGTGTTCAACTGCAAATTTGTGAACAAAAATTTATCTTTCGCCGATGGAAGAGATGGATGCTTTGTCGAATCGCCTGTCTTGTGTCCGTGTTTTCGCACCTTTCCACGGCCCGGCACGGCACGGCCGCTGCTCTAGTAGCACCGAACGGCCGCACACGGCGCCTCGGACACGCCGGCGCCAGTCTCGCAGATGTTTCTCGTGCTTGTGCTGTCATATGGACCACGACCCGAGCGGCAGCGAGCGGCAGTCGAGCAAAGTCGGGACAAGTCGGGACGGAAGGGGGAGGGGACAGGCGAGAATGCACCGCGCTAATTACGCAAATATCTGGAATCGCGGCGTGTGTCGGGCAGGTGAGAAAGCTTCCGTCGGTCCAGCAGGACACTGCCACACCCCGCGCAGTCCTCCCGCCGCCCGGCCGCGCGCAAGCCCTGCGCCGGATAACAAGAACAAGGTGCGTCTGCCGCGAGTGTCGGAGGCCGCACGCACCAAACGAATGACAGGCGGTGCAACGAGCAGCTGTGTTGTGCGTCCGACCCACGTGGCGGCGCGCCGCACTGCGCGTCGCTCTCGAGGTGGAAGGACGTGCTTTGCGTCAAATGTGCCACCGAAAAACGGCGATTGCGTGTGTTGGGAGGAGAGGCGAAGCCTTCTTCTGCTGTGCGGCTACAGTATAAGGACGCCAACGGCCATACCATGTTGAATACACCGGTTCTCGTCCGATCACCGAAGTTAAGCAACATCGGGCCCGGTTAGTACTTGGATGGGTGACCGCCTGGGAACACCGGGTGCTGTTGGCTCCCTCTCATTTTTTCCTTTTTACGTCGCTACACCGGTCAGCCCTCTTTTCATACTAACTCTCAGGTGTGACAAAGATGCTTCCTCAAGCATTTTAAACGACTGTATTAAACGTAACATATGAAACTACAGTAATAAATTAAGTTTGAGCAAGAATGCGCGAAGGAAGAGTGCTAGAACACCTTGAAAGTAACGAAACACTGCGAATCGACAGATGTGCTCTTCAAGTGCGTCAGAGCCTACTGTTTTGTAGGAGCGTTTAATTCCAAAAACTAACTAAATAAATAAATAAACAAACAAAAAACTAAAAAATCAACTGTTCTCGCCCGATCACCGACGATAAGCAACAACGTTAGTATTCGGGTCCATGACCGCCTGGGAACTCTGGCTGTCTTCATTTTTTGCTTCTTTTCGCTACCCCTGCCAGCCCTCTCTTCCAAAGTGTCTCTAGAAATACCAAGAGTATGAAGCGACAGGAACGTTCTGAAAAACGCCAGTTCTTATAGTTTTGTAGCAGTGTTCAACTGCAAATTTGTGAACAAAAATTTATCTTTCGCCGATGGAAGAGATGGATGCTTTGTCGAATCGCCTGTCTTGTGTCCGTGTTTTCGCACCTTTCCACGGCCCGGCACGGCACGGCCGCTGCTCTAGTAGCACCGAACGGCCGCACACGGCGCCTCGGACACGCCGGCGCCAGTCTCGCAGATGTTTCTCGTGCTTGTGCTGTCATATGGACCACGACCCGAGCGGCAGCGAGCGGCAGTCGAGCAAAGTCGGGACAAGTCGGGACGGAAGGGGGAGGGGACAGGCGAGAATGCACCGCGCTAATTACGCAAATATCTGGAATCGCGGCGTGTGTCGGGCAGGTGAGAAAGCTTCCGTCGGTCCAGCAGGACACTGCCACACCCCGCGCAGTCCTCCCGCCGCCCGGCCGCGCGCAAGCCCTGCGCCGGATAACAAGAACAAGGTGCGTCTGCCGCGAGTGTCGGAGGCCGCACGCACCAAACGAATGACAGGCGGTGCAACGAGCAGCTGTGTTGTGCGTCCGACCCACGTGGCGGCGCGCCGCACTGCGCGTCGCTCTCGAGGTGGAAGGACGTGCTTTGCGTCAAATGTGCCACCGAAAAACGGCGATTGCGTGTGTTGGGAGGAGAGGCGAAGCCTTCTTCTGCTGTGCGGCTACAGTATAAGGACGCCAACGGCCATACCATGTTGAATACACCGGTTCTCGTCCGATCACCGAAGTTAAGCAACATCGGGCCCGGTTAGTACTTGGATGGGTGACCGCCTGGGAACACCGGGTGCTGTTGGCTCCCTCTCATTTTTTCCTTTTTACGTCGCTACACCGGTCAGCCCTCTTTTCATACTAACTCTCAGGTGTGACAAAGATGCTTCCTCAAGCATTTTAAACGACTGTATTAAACGTAACATATGAAACTACAGTAATAAATTAAGTTTGAGCAAGAATGCGCGAAGGAAGAGTGCTAGAACACCTTGAAAGTAACGAAACACTGCGAATCGACAGATGTGCTCTTCAAGTGCGTCAGAGCCTACTGTTTTGTAGGAGCGTTTAATTCCAAAAACTAACTAAATAAATAAATAAACAAACAAAAAACTAAAAAATCAACTGTTCTCGCCCGATCACCGACGATAAGCAACAACGTTAGTATTCGGGTCCATGACCGCCTGGGAACTCTGGCTGTCTTCATTTTTTGCTTCTTTTCGCTACCCCTGCCAGCCCTCTCTTCCAAAGTGTCTCTAGAAATACCAAGAGTATGAAGCGACAGGAACGTTCTGAAAAACGCCAGTTCTTATAGTTTTGTAGCAGTGTTCAACTGCAAATTTGTGAACAAAAATTTATCTTTCGCCGATGGAAGAGATGGATGCTTTGTCGAATCGCCTGTCTTGTGTCCGTGTTTTCGCACCTTTCCACGGCCCGGCACGGCACGGCCGCTGCTCTAGTAGCACCGAACGGCCGCACACGGCGCCTCGGACACGCCGGCGCCAGTCTCGCAGATGTTTCTCGTGCTTGTGCTGTCATATGGACCACGACCCGAGCGGCAGCGAGCGGCAGTCGAGCAAAGTCGGGACAAGTCGGGACGGAAGGGGGAGGGGACAGGCGAGAATGCACCGCGCTAATTACGCAAATATCTGGAATCGCGGCGTGTGTCGGGCAGGTGAGAAAGCTTCCGTCGGTCCAGCAGGACACTGCCACACCCCGCGCAGTCCTCCCGCCGCCCGGCCGCGCGCAAGCCCTGCGCCGGATAACAAGAACAAGGTGCGTCTGCCGCGAGTGTCGGAGGCCGCACGCACCAAACGAATGACAGGCGGTGCAACGAGCAGCTGTGTTGTGCGTCCGACCCACGTGGCGGCGCGCCGCACTGCGCGTCGCTCTCGAGGTGGAAGGACGTGCTTTGCGTCAAATGTGCCACCGAAAAACGGCGATTGCGTGTGTTGGGAGGAGAGGCGAAGCCTTCTTCTGCTGTGCGGCTACAGTATAAGGACGCCAACGGCCATACCATGTTGAATACACCGGTTCTCGTCCGATCACCGAAGTTAAGCAACATCGGGCCCGGTTAGTACTTGGATGGGTGACCGCCTGGGAACACCGGGTGCTGTTGGCTCCCTCTCATTTTTTCCTTTTTACGTCGCTACACCGGTCAGCCCTCTTTTCATACTAACTCTCAGGTGTGACAAAGATGCTTCCTCAAGCATTTTAAACGACTGTATTAAACGTAACATATGAAACTACAGTAATAAATTAAGTTTGAGCAAGAATGCGCGAAGGAAGAGTGCTAGAACACCTTGAAAGTAACGAAACACTGCGAATCGACAGATGTGCTCTTCAAGTGCGTCAGAGCCTACTGTTTTGTAGGAGCGTTTAATTCCAAAAACTAACTAAATAAATAAATAAACAAACAAAAAACTAAAAAATCAACTGTTCTCGCCCGATCACCGACGATAAGCAACAACGTTAGTATTCGGGTCCATGACCGCCTGGGAACTCTGGCTGTCTTCATTTTTTGCTTCTTTTCGCTACCCCTGCCAGCCCTCTCTTCCAAAGTGTCTCTAGAAATACCAAGAGTATGAAGCGACAGGAACGTTCTGAAAAACGCCAGTTCTTATAGTTTTGTAGCAGTGTTCAACTGCAAATTTGTGAACAAAAATTTATCTTTCGCCGATGGAAGAGATGGATGCTTTGTCGAATCGCCTGTCTTGTGTCCGTGTTTTCGCACCTTTCCACGGCCCGGCACGGCACGGCCGCTGCTCTAGTAGCACCGAACGGCCGCACACGGCGCCTCGGACACGCCGGCGCCAGTCTCGCAGATGTTTCTCGTGCTTGTGCTGTCATATGGACCACGACCCGAGCGGCAGCGAGCGGCAGTCGAGCAAAGTCGGGACAAGTCGGGACGGAAGGGGGAGGGGACAGGCGAGAATGCACCGCGCTAATTACGCAAATATCTGGAATCGCGGCGTGTGTCGGGCAGGTGAGAAAGCTTCCGTCGGTCCAGCAGGACACTGCCACACCCCGCGCAGTCCTCCCGCCGCCCGGCCGCGCGCAAGCCCTGCGCCGGATAACAAGAACAAGGTGCGTCTGCCGCGAGTGTCGGAGGCCGCACGCACCAAACGAATGACAGGCGGTGCAACGAGCAGCTGTGTTGTGCGTCCGACCCACGTGGCGGCGCGCCGCACTGCGCGTCGCTCTCGAGGTGGAAGGACGTGCTTTGCGTCAAATGTGCCACCGAAAAACGGCGATTGCGTGTGTTGGGAGGAGAGGCGAAGCCTTCTTCTGCTGTGCGGCTACAGTATAAGGACGCCAACGGCCATACCATGTTGAATACACCGGTTCTCGTCCGATCACCGAAGTTAAGCAACATCGGGCCCGGTTAGTACTTGGATGGGTGACCGCCTGGGAACACCGGGTGCTGTTGGCTCCCTCTCATTTTTTCCTTTTTACGTCGCTACACCGGTCAGCCCTCTTTTCATACTAACTCTCAGGTGTGACAAAGATGCTTCCTCAAGCATTTTAAACGACTGTATTAAACGTAACATATGAAACTACAGTAATAAATTAAGTTTGAGCAAGAATGCGCGAAGGAAGAGTGCTAGAACACCTTGAAAGTAACGAAACACTGCGAATCGACAGATGTGCTCTTCAAGTGCGTCAGAGCCTACTGTTTTGTAGGAGCGTTTAATTCCAAAAACTAACTAAATAAATAAATAAACAAACAAAAAACTAAAAAATCAACTGTTCTCGCCCGATCACCGACGATAAGCAACAACGTTAGTATTCGGGTCCATGACCGCCTGGGAACTCTGGCTGTCTTCATTTTTTGCTTCTTTTCGCTACCCCTGCCAGCCCTCTCTTCCAAAGTGTCTCTAGAAATACCAAGAGTATGAAGCGACAGGAACGTTCTGAAAAACGCCAGTTCTTATAGTTTTGTAGCAGTGTTCAACTGCAAATTTGTGAACAAAAATTTATCTTTCGCCGATGGAAGAGATGGATGCTTTGTCGAATCGCCTGTCTTGTGTCCGTGTTTTCGCACCTTTCCACGGCCCGGCACGGCACGGCCGCTGCTCTAGTAGCACCGAACGGCCGCACACGGCGCCTCGGACACGCCGGCGCCAGTCTCGCAGATGTTTCTCGTGCTTGTGCTGTCATATGGACCACGACCCGAGCGGCAGCGAGCGGCAGTCGAGCAAAGTCGGGACAAGTCGGGACGGAAGGGGGAGGGGACAGGCGAGAATGCACCGCGCTAATTACGCAAATATCTGGAATCGCGGCGTGTGTCGGGCAGGTGAGAAAGCTTCCGTCGGTCCAGCAGGACACTGCCACACCCCGCGCAGTCCTCCCGCCGCCCGGCCGCGCGCAAGCCCTGCGCCGGATAACAAGAACAAGGTGCGTCTGCCGCGAGTGTCGGAGGCCGCACGCACCAAACGAATGACAGGCGGTGCAACGAGCAGCTGTGTTGTGCGTCCGACCCACGTGGCGGCGCGCCGCACTGCGCGTCGCTCTCGAGGTGGAAGGACGTGCTTTGCGTCAAATGTGCCACCGAAAAACGGCGATTGCGTGTGTTGGGAGGAGAGGCGAAGCCTTCTTCTGCTGTGCGGCTACAGTATAAGGACGCCAACGGCCATACCATGTTGAATACACCGGTTCTCGTCCGATCACCGTAGTTAAGCAACATCGGGCCCGGTTAGTACTTGGATGGGTGACCGCCTGGGAACACCGGGTGCTGTTGGCTCCCTCTCATTTTTTCCTTTTTACGTCGCTACACCGGTCAGCCCTCTTTTCATACTAACTCTCAGGTGTGACAAAGATGCTTCCTCAAGCATTTTAAACGACTGTATTAAACGTAACATATGAAACTACAGTAATAAATTAAGTTTGAGCAAGAATGCGCGAAGGAAGAGTGCTAGAACACCTTGAAAGTAACGAAACACTGCGAATCGACAGATGTGCTCTTCAAGTGCGTCAGAGCCTACTGTTTTGTAGGAGCGTTTAATTCCAAAAACTAACTAAATAAATAAATAAACAAACAAAAAACTAAAAAATCAACTGTTCTCGCCCGATCACCGACGATAAGCAACAACGTTAGTATTCGGGTCCATGACCGCCTGGGAACTCTGGCTGTCTTCATTTTTTGCTTCTTTTCGCTACCCCTGCCAGCCCTCTCTTCCAAAGTGTCTCTAGAAATACCAAGAGTATGAAGCGACAGGAACGTTCTGAAAAACGCCAGTTCTTATAGTTTTGTAGCAGTGTTCAACTGCAAATTTGTGAACAAAAATTTATCTTTCGCCGATGGAAGAGATGGATGCTTTGTCGAATCGCCTGTCTTGTGTCCGTGTTTTCGCACCTTTCCACGGCCCGGCACGGCACGGCCGCTGCTCTAGTAGCACCGAACGGCCGCACACGGCGCCTCGGACACGCCGGCGCCAGTCTCGCAGATGTTTCTCGTGCTTGTGCTGTCATATGGACCACGACCCGAGCGGCAGCGAGCGGCAGTCGAGCAAAGTCGGGACAAGTCGGGACGGAAGGGGGAGGGGACAGGCGAGAATGCACCGCGCTAATTACGCAAATATCTGGAATCGCGGCGTGTGTCGGGCAGGTGAGAAAGCTTCCGTCGGTCCAGCAGGACACTGCCACACCCCGCGCAGTCCTCCCGCCGCCCGGCCGCGCGCAAGCCCTGCGCCGGATAACAAGAACAAGGTGCGTCTGCCGCGAGTGTCGGAGGCCGCACGCACCAAACGAATGACAGGCGGTGCAACGAGCAGCTGTGTTGTGCGTCCGACCCACGTGGCGGCGCGCCGCACTGCGCGTCGCTCTCGAGGTGGAAGGACGTGCTTTGCGTCAAATGTGCCACCGAAAAACGGCGATTGCGTGTGTTGGGAGGAGAGGCGAAGCCTTCTTCTGCTGTGCGGCTACAGTATAAGGACGCCAACGGCCATACCATGTTGAATACACCGGTTCTCGTCCGATCACCGAAGTTAAGCAACATCGGGCCCGGTTAGTACTTGGATGGGTGACCGCCTGGGAACACCGGGTGCTGTTGGCTCCCTCTCATTTTTTCCTTTTTACGTCGCTACACCGGTCAGCCCTCTTTTCATACTAACTCTCAGGTGTGACAAAGATGCTTCCTCAAGCATTTTAAACGACTGTATTAAACGTAACATATGAAACTACAGTAATAAATTAAGTTTGAGCAAGAATGCGCGAAGGAAGAGTGCTAGAACACCTTGAAAGTAACGAAACACTGCGAATCGACAGATGTGCTCTTCAAGTGCGTCAGAGCCTACTGTTTTGTAGGAGCGTTTAATTCCAAAAACTAACTAAATAAATAAATAAACAAACAAAAAACTAAAAAATCAACTGTTCTCGCCCGATCACCGACGATAAGCAACAACGTTAGTATTCGGGTCCATGACCGCCTGGGAACTCTGGCTGTCTTCATTTTTTGCTTCTTTTCGCTACCCCTGCCAGCCCTCTCTTCCAAAGTGTCTCTAGAAATACCAAGAGATGTCCGTAGGATGCTCCACATCAGACCCCCTACCTGAGATCTGCCGGTTTTGACACCGACAGGCGGCCCAACCAAGGCGGCAGCCGTCCTCCAGCCCACGTCATCGCAATCCTCGTCGTTAGCTGCCTAGATCTGATGGAGCCGCCGCCGCCACTAGCCACCCCGCCTCCCCAACGCGCCAGCACGCCCCACCAGCAAGTCCGCGCAACTACCACTGCTCCGCCACACAACCACGCCCGCAGCACGGCCGGCTGCGTCGCCTCCGCGCTGCGCCGCGCCCCTCACCAGCTCGATGCATCCCACGTCGCAGAGCACCATGGGAGGATGGAAAATGCCTCCCCCCGCCACCGCGCCCTCTGGCGGAGGCGAGGAGGAGGGGAGGCGGGGAATAGGCGCTGGCGGGCGGCGGCTAGGGTTATGCTCTGCCGTCCGCGGGAGCGGCTCGAGCGAACAGGAGGATTTTTCGAGGCAACTGCCCGTCCTCGATCTCTCTTGACGTTTAACGAATCCTCCGTCGAGACTTGCCTGTGCTAGTCGGTGTGTGGCAAGGCGGTTTGTTTCGTAGGCATTTTCTTTTTCTTAAGATGGTTGCATTTTTCTATAAGTTTGATATTTTTTGTTGGGGAACATAGTATTTCAACAAAAATTCCTACGATCACGCAAGATCTATCTAGGAGAAGCATAGCAACGAGCGGGGAGAGTGTGTCCACGTACCCTCGTAGACCGAAAGCGGAAGAGTTAAGTAACGCGGTTGATGTAGTCGAACGTCTTCGCGATCCAACCGATCCAAGTACCGAACGCACGGCACCTCCGTGATCTGCACACGTTTAGCTCGGTGACGTCCCTCGAACTCTTGATCCAGTTGAGTCCGAGAGAGAGTTTCGTTAGCACGACGGCGTGGTGACGGTGATGATGAAGTTACCGGCGCAGGGCTTCGCCTAAGCACTACGACGATATGACCGAGGTGTGTAACTTTGGATGGGGCACCGCACACGGCTAAATCAATCAACTTGTGTGTCTATGGGGTGCCCCCTGGCCACGTATATAAAGGAGGGGAGGGAAGAGGTGGCCGGACCTAGGGGCGCACCAGGTGTGGGGAATCTTACTAGGACTCCCCGGTCCAAGTAGGATTCCCCTCCTCTTTCCTATTCCTAGTAGGAGAAGGAAGGGAAGGGAGAAGGGGGAAGAAGGAAAGAGCGGGGCGCCGCCCCCTCCTAGTCCAATTCGGACCAGCCCATGGGGGGCGCAGCCACCCCTTGAGGCCCTCCTCTCCTTTCCACTAAAGCCCATTAAGGCCCATTACTTCCCCGGCGAATTCCCGTAACTCTCCGGTACTCCAAAAATACCCGAATCACTCAGAACCTTTCTGATGTCCGAATATAGCCTTCCAATATATCGATCTTTACGTCTCAACCATTTCGAGACTCCTCGTCATAACACGCGATCTAGTGT
>NW_026062342.1:0-35111 GCF_023897955.1 Schistocerca gregaria
ACACACGCGAGACAGATCCTCGAGAGCGACGCGCAGTGCGGCGCGCCGCCACGTGGGTCGGACGCACAACACAGCTGCTCGTTGCACCGCCTGTCATTCGTTTGGTGCGTGCGGCCTCCGACACTCGCGGCAGACGCACCTTGTTCTTGTTATCCGGCGCAGGGCTTGCGCGCGGCCGGGCGGCGGGAGGACTGCGCGGGGTGTGGCAGTGTCCTGCTGGACCGACGGAAGCTTTCTCACCTGCCCGACACACGCCGCGATTCCAGATATTTGCGTAATTAGCGCGGTGCATTCTCGCCTGTCCCCTCCCCCTTCCGTCCCGACTTGTCCCGACTTTGCTCGACTGCCGCTCGCTGCCGCTCGGGTCGTGGTCCATATGACAGCACAAGCACGAGAAACATCTGCGAGACTGGCGCCGGCGTGTCCGAGGCGCCGTGTGCGGCCGTTCGGTGCTACTAGAGCAGCGGCCGTGCCGTGCCGGGCCGTGGAAAGGTGCGAAAACACGGACACAAGACAGGCGATTCGACAAAGCATCCATCTCTTCCATCGGCGAAAGATAAATTTTTGTTCACAAATTTGCAGTTGAACACTGCTACAAAACTATAAGAACTGGCGTTTTTCAGAACGTTCCTGTCGCTTCATACTCTTGGTATTTCTAGAGACACTTTGGAAGAGAGGGCTGGCAGGGGTAGCGAAAAGAAGCAAAAAATGAAGACAGCCAGAGTTCCCAGGCGGTCATGGACCCGAATACTAACGTTGTTGCTTATCGTCGGTGATCGGGCGAGAACAGTTGATTTTTTAGTTTTTTGTTTGTTTATTTATTTATTTAGTTAGTTTTTGGAATTAAACGCTCCTACAAAACAGTAGGCTCTGACGCACTTGAAGAGCACATCTGTCGATTCGCAGTGTTTCGTTACTTTCAAGGTGTTCTAGCACTCTTCCTTCGCGCATTCTTGCTCAAACTTAATTTATTACTGTAGTTTCATATGTTACGTTTAATACAGTCGTTTAAAATGCTTGAGGAAGCATCTTTGTCACACCTGAGAGTTAGTATGAAAAGAGGGCTGACCGGTGTAGCGACGTAAAAAGGAAAAAATGAGAGGGAGCCAACAGCACCCGGTGTTCCCAGGCGGTCACCCATCCAAGTACTAACCGGGCCCGATGTTGCTTAACTTCGGTGATCGGACGAGAACCGGTGTATTCAACATGGTATGGCCGTTGGCGTCCTTATACTGTAGCCGCACAGCAGAAGAAGGCTTCGCCTCTCCTCCCAACACACGCAATCGCCGTTTTTCGGTGGCACATTTGACGCAAAGCACGTCCTTCCACCTCGAGAGCGACGCGCAGTGCGGCGCGCCGCCACGTGGGTCGGACGCACAACACAGCTGCTCGTTGCACCGCCTGTCATTCGTTTGGTGCGTGCGGCCTCCGACACTCGCGGCAGACGCACCTTGTTCTTGTTATCCGGCGCAGGGCTTGCGCGCGGCCGGGCGGCGGGAGGACTGCGCGGGGTGTGGCAGTGTCCTGCTGGACCGACGGAAGCTTTCTCACCTGCCCGACACACGCCGCGATTCCAGATATTTGCGTAATTAGCGCGGTGCATTCTCGCCTGTCCCCTCCCCCTTCCGTCCCGACTTGTCCCGACTTTGCTCGACTGCCGCTCGCTGCCGCTCGGGTCGTGGTCCATATGACAGCACAAGCACGAGAAACATCTGCGAGACTGGCGCCGGCGTGTCCGAGGCGCCGTGTGCGGCCGTTCGGTGCTACTAGAGCAGCGGCCGTGCCGTGCCGGGCCGTGGAAAGGTGCGAAAACACGGACACAAGACAGGCGATTCGACAAAGCATCCATCTCTTCCATCGGCGAAAGATAAATTTTTGTTCACAAATTTGCAGTTGAACACTGCTACAAAACTATAAGAACTGGCGTTTTTCAGAACGTTCCTGTCGCTTCATACTCTTGGTATTTCTAGAGACACTTTGGAAGAGAGGGCTGGCAGGGGTAGCGAAAAGAAGCAAAAAATGAAGACAGCCAGAGTTCCCAGGCGGTCATGGACCCGAATACTAACGTTGTTGCTTATCGTCGGTGATCGGGCGAGAACAGTTGATTTTTTAGTTTTTTGTTTGTTTATTTATTTATTTAGTTAGTTTTTGGAATTAAACGCTCCTACAAAACAGTAGGCTCTGACGCACTTGAAGAGCACATCTGTCGATTCGCAGTGTTTCGTTACTTTCAAGGTGTTCTAGCACTCTTCCTTCGCGCATTCTTGCTCAAACTTAATTTATTACTGTAGTTTCATATGTTACGTTTAATACAGTCGTTTAAAATGCTTGAGGAAGCATCTTTGTCACACCTGAGAGTTAGTATGAAAAGAGGGCTGACCGGTGTAGCGACGTAAAAAGGAAAAAATGAGAGGGAGCCAACAGCACCCGGTGTTCCCAGGCGGTCACCCATCCAAGTACTAACCGGGCCCGATGTTGCTTAACTTCGGTGATCGGACGAGAACCGGTGTATTCAACATGGTATGGCCGTTGGCGTCCTTATACTGTAGCCGCACAGCAGAAGAAGGCTTCGCCTCTCCTCCCAACACACGCAATCGCCGTTTTTCGGTGGCACATTTGACGCAAAGCACGTCCTTCCACCTCGAGAGCGACGCGCAGTGCGGCGCGCCGCCACGTGGGTCGGACGCACAACACAGCTGCTCGTTGCACCGCCTGTCATTCGTTTGGTGCGTGCGGCCTCCGACACTCGCGGCAGACGCACCTTGTTCTTGTTATCCGGCGCAGGGCTTGCGCGCGGCCGGGCGGCGGGAGGACTGCGCGGGGTGTGGCAGTGTCCTGCTGGACCGACGGAAGCTTTCTCACCTGCCCGACACACGCCGCGATTCCAGATATTTGCGTAATTAGCGCGGTGCATTCTCGCCTGTCCCCTCCCCCTTCCGTCCCGACTTGTCCCGACTTTGCTCGACTGCCGCTCGCTGCCGCTCGGGTCGTGGTCCATATGACAGCACAAGCACGAGAAACATCTGCGAGACTGGCGCCGGCGTGTCCGAGGCGCCGTGTGCGGCCGTTCGGTGCTACTAGAGCAGCGGCCGTGCCGTGCCGGGCCGTGGAAAGGTGCGAAAACACGGACACAAGACAGGCGATTCGACAAAGCATCCATCTCTTCCATCGGCGAAAGATAAATTTTTGTTCACAAATTTGCAGTTGAACACTGCTACAAAACTATAAGAACTGGCGTTTTTCAGAACGTTCCTGTCGCTTCATACTCTTGGTATTTCTAGAGACACTTTGGAAGAGAGGGCTGGCAGGGGTAGCGAAAAGAAGCAAAAAATGAAGACAGCCAGAGTTCCCAGGCGGTCATGGACCCGAATACTAACGTTGTTGCTTATCGTCGGTGATCGGGCGAGAACAGTTGATTTTTTAGTTTTTTGTTTGTTTATTTATTTATTTAGTTAGTTTTTGGAATTAAACGCTCCTACAAAACAGTAGGCTCTGACGCACTTGAAGAGCACATCTGTCGATTCGCAGTGTTTCGTTACTTTCAAGGTGTTCTAGCACTCTTCCTTCGCGCATTCTTGCTCAAACTTAATTTATTACTGTAGTTTCATATGTTACGTTTAATACAGTCGTTTAAAATGCTTGAGGAAGCATCTTTGTCACACCTGAGAGTTAGTATGAAAAGAGGGCTGACCGGTGTAGCGACGTAAAAAGGAAAAAATGAGAGGGAGCCAACAGCACCCGGTGTTCCCAGGCGGTCACCCATCCAAGTACTAACCGGGCCCGATGTTGCTTAACTTCGGTGATCGGACGAGAACCGGTGTATTCAACATGGTATGGCCGTTGGCGTCCTTATACTGTAGCCGCACAGCAGAAGAAGGCTTCGCCTCTCCTCCCAACACACGCAATCGCCGTTTTTCGGTGGCACATTTGACGCAAAGCACGTCCTTCCACCTCGAGAGCGACGCGCAGTGCGGCGCGCCGCCACGTGGGTCGGACGCACAACACAGCTGCTCGTTGCACCGCCTGTCATTCGTTTGGTGCGTGCGGCCTCCGACACTCGCGGCAGACGCACCTTGTTCTTGTTATCCGGCGCAGGGCTTGCGCGCGGCCGGGCGGCGGGAGGACTGCGCGGGGTGTGGCAGTGTCCTGCTGGACCGACGGAAGCTTTCTCACCTGCCCGACACACGCCGCGATTCCAGATATTTGCGTAATTAGCGCGGTGCATTCTCGCCTGTCCCCTCCCCCTTCCGTCCCGACTTGTCCCGACTTTGCTCGACTGCCGCTCGCTGCCGCTCGGGTCGTGGTCCATATGACAGCACAAGCACGAGAAACATCTGCGAGACTGGCGCCGGCGTGTCCGAGGCGCCGTGTGCGGCCGTTCGGTGCTACTAGAGCAGCGGCCGTGCCGTGCCGGGCCGTGGAAAGGTGCGAAAACACGGACACAAGACAGGCGATTCGACAAAGCATCCATCTCTTCCATCGGCGAAAGATAAATTTTTGTTCACAAATTTGCAGTTGA
Organism: Schistocerca gregaria; assembly: GCF_023897955.1. Taxonomy (NCBI): domain Eukaryota; kingdom Metazoa; phylum Arthropoda; class Insecta; order Orthoptera; family Acrididae; genus Schistocerca; species Schistocerca gregaria. The sequence goes on from NW_026062342.1 coordinate 4,520, forward strand.
ACACTGCTACAAAACTATAAGAACTGGCGTTTTTCAGAACGTTCCTGTCGCTTCATACTCTTGGTATTTCTAGAGACACTTTGGAAGAGAGGGCTGGCAGGGGTAGCGAAAAGAAGCAAAAAATGAAGACAGCCAGAGTTCCCAGGCGGTCATGGACCCGAATACTAACGTTGTTGCTTATCGTCGGTGATCGGGCGAGAACAGTTGATTTTTTAGTTTTTTGTTTGTTTATTTATTTATTTAGTTAGTTTTTGGAATTAAACGCTCCTACAAAACAGTAGGCTCTGACGCACTTGAAGAGCACATCTGTCGATTCGCAGTGTTTCGTTACTTTCAAGGTGTTCTAGCACTCTTCCTTCGCGCATTCTTGCTCAAACTTAATTTATTACTGTAGTTTCATATGTTACGTTTAATACAGTCGTTTAAAATGCTTGAGGAAGCATCTTTGTCACACCTGAGAGTTAGTATGAAAAGAGGGCTGACCGGTGTAGCGACGTAAAAAGGAAAAAATGAGAGGGAGCCAACAGCACCCGGTGTTCCCAGGCGGTCACCCATCCAAGTACTAACCGGGCCCGATGTTGCTTAACTTCGGTGATCGGACGAGAACCGGTGTATTCAACATGGTATGGCCGTTGGCGTCCTTATACTGTAGCCGCACAGCAGAAGAAGGCTTCGCCTCTCCTCCCAACACACGCAATCGCCGTTTTTCGGTGGCACATTTGACGCAAAGCACGTCCTTCCACCTCGAGAGCGACGCGCAGTGCGGCGCGCCGCCACGTGGGTCGGACGCACAACACAGCTGCTCGTTGCACCGCCTGTCATTCGTTTGGTGCGTGCGGCCTCCGACACTCGCGGCAGACGCACCTTGTTCTTGTTATCCGGCGCAGGGCTTGCGCGCGGCCGGGCGGCGGGAGGACTGCGCGGGGTGTGGCAGTGTCCTGCTGGACCGACGGAAGCTTTCTCACCTGCCCGACACACGCCGCGATTCCAGATATTTGCGTAATTAGCGCGGTGCATTCTCGCCTGTCCCCTCCCCCTTCCGTCCCGACTTGTCCCGACTTTGCTCGACTGCCGCTCGCTGCCGCTCGGGTCGTGGTCCATATGACAGCACAAGCACGAGAAACATCTGCGAGACTGGCGCCGGCGTGTCCGAGGCGCCGTGTGCGGCCGTTCGGTGCTACTAGAGCAGCGGCCGTGCCGTGCCGGGCCGTGGAAAGGTGCGAAAACACGGACACAAGACAGGCGATTCGACAAAGCATCCATCTCTTCCATCGGCGAAAGATAAATTTTTGTTCACAAATTTGCAGTTGAACACTGCTACAAAACTATAAGAACTGGCGTTTTTCAGAACGTTCCTGTCGCTTCATACTCTTGGTATTTCTAGAGACACTTTGGAAGAGAGGGCTGGCAGGGGTAGCGAAAAGAAGCAAAAAATGAAGACAGCCAGAGTTCCCAGGCGGTCATGGACCCGAATACTAACGTTGTTGCTTATCGTCGGTGATCGGGCGAGAACAGTTGATTTTTTAGTTTTTTGTTTGTTTATTTATTTATTTAGTTAGTTTTTGGAATTAAACGCTCCTACAAAACAGTAGGCTCTGACGCACTTGAAGAGCACATCTGTCGATTCGCAGTGTTTCGTTACTTTCAAGGTGTTCTAGCACTCTTCCTTCGCGCATTCTTGCTCAAACTTAATTTATTACTGTAGTTTCATATGTTACGTTTAATACAGTCGTTTAAAATGCTTGAGGAAGCATCTTTGTCACACCTGAGAGTTAGTATGAAAAGAGGGCTGACCGGTGTAGCGACGTAAAAAGGAAAAAATGAGAGGGAGCCAACAGCACCCGGTGTTCCCAGGCGGTCACCCATCCAAGTACTAACCGGGCCCGATGTTGCTTAACTTCGGTGATCGGACGAGAACCGGTGTATTCAACATGGTATGGCCGTTGGCGTCCTTATACTGTAGCCGCACAGCAGAAGAAGGCTTCGCCTCTCCTCCCAACACACGCAATCGCCGTTTTTCGGTGGCACATTTGACGCAAAGCACGTCCTTCCACCTCGAGAGCGACGCGCAGTGCGGCGCGCCGCCACGTGGGTCGGACGCACAACACAGCTGCTCGTTGCACCGCCTGTCATTCGTTTGGTGCGTGCGGCCTCCGACACTCGCGGCAGACGCACCTTGTTCTTGTTATCCGGCGCAGGGCTTGCGCGCGGCCGGGCGGCGGGAGGACTGCGCGGGGTGTGGCAGTGTCCTGCTGGACCGACGGAAGCTTTCTCACCTGCCCGACACACGCCGCGATTCCAGATATTTGCGTAATTAGCGCGGTGCATTCTCGCCTGTCCCCTCCCCCTTCCGTCCCGACTTGTCCCGACTTTGCTCGACTGCCGCTCGCTGCCGCTCGGGTCGTGGTCCATATGACAGCACAAGCACGAGAAACATCTGCGAGACTGGCGCCGGCGTGTCCGAGGCGCCGTGTGCGGCCGTTCGGTGCTACTAGAGCAGCGGCCGTGCCGTGCCGGGCCGTGGAAAGGTGCGAAAACACGGACACAAGACAGGCGATTCGACAAAGCATCCATCTCTTCCATCGGCGAAAGATAAATTTTTGTTCACAAATTTGCAGTTGAACACTGCTACAAAACTATAAGAACTGGCGTTTTTCAGAACGTTCCTGTCGCTTCATACTCTTGGTATTTCTAGAGACACTTTGGAAGAGAGGGCTGGCAGGGGTAGCGAAAAGAAGCAAAAAATGAAGACAGCCAGAGTTCCCAGGCGGTCATGGACCCGAATACTAACGTTGTTGCTTATCGTCGGTGATCGGGCGAGAACAGTTGATTTTTTAGTTTTTTGTTTGTTTATTTATTTATTTAGTTAGTTTTTGGAATTAAACGCTCCTACAAAACAGTAGGCTCTGACGCACTTGAAGAGCACATCTGTCGATTCGCAGTGTTTCGTTACTTTCAAGGTGTTCTAGCACTCTTCCTTCGCGCATTCTTGCTCAAACTTAATTTATTACTGTAGTTTCATATGTTACGTTTAATACAGTCGTTTAAAATGCTTGAGGAAGCATCTTTGTCACACCTGAGAGTTAGTATGAAAAGAGGGCTGACCGGTGTAGCGACGTAAAAAGGAAAAAATGAGAGGGAGCCAACAGCACCCGGTGTTCCCAGGCGGTCACCCATCCAAGTACTAACCGGGCCCGATGTTGCTTAACTTCGGTGATCGGACGAGAACCGGTGTATTCAACATGGTATGGCCGTTGGCGTCCTTATACTGTAGCCGCACAGCAGAAGAAGGCTTCGCCTCTCCTCCCAACACACGCAATCGCCGTTTTTCGGTGGCACATTTGACGCAAAGCACGTCCTTCCACCTCGAGAGCGACGCGCAGTGCGGCGCGCCGCCACGTGGGTCGGACGCACAACACAGCTGCTCGTTGCACCGCCTGTCATTCGTTTGGTGCGTGCGGCCTCCGACACTCGCGGCAGACGCACCTTGTTCTTGTTATCCGGCGCAGGGCTTGCGCGCGGCCGGGCGGCGGGAGGACTGCGCGGGGTGTGGCAGTGTCCTGCTGGACCGACGGAAGCTTTCTCACCTGCCCGACACACGCCGCGATTCCAGATATTTGCGTAATTAGCGCGGTGCATTCTCGCCTGTCCCCTCCCCCTTCCGTCCCGACTTGTCCCGACTTTGCTCGACTGCCGCTCGCTGCCGCTCGGGTCGTGGTCCATATGACAGCACAAGCACGAGAAACATCTGCGAGACTGGCGCCGGCGTGTCCGAGGCGCCGTGTGCGGCCGTTCGGTGCTACTAGAGCAGCGGCCGTGCCGTGCCGGGCCGTGGAAAGGTGCGAAAACACGGACACAAGACAGGCGATTCGACAAAGCATCCATCTCTTCCATCGGCGAAAGATAAATTTTTGTTCACAAATTTGCAGTTGAACACTGCTACAAAACTATAAGAACTGGCGTTTTTCAGAACGTTCCTGTCGCTTCATACTCTTGGTATTTCTAGAGACACTTTGGAAGAGAGGGCTGGCAGGGGTAGCGAAAAGAAGCAAAAAATGAAGACAGCCAGAGTTCCCAGGCGGTCATGGACCCGAATACTAACGTTGTTGCTTATCGTCGGTGATCGGGCGAGAACAGTTGATTTTTTAGTTTTTTGTTTGTTTATTTATTTATTTAGTTAGTTTTTGGAATTAAACGCTCCTACAAAACAGTAGGCTCTGACGCACTTGAAGAGCACATCTGTCGATTCGCAGTGTTTCGTTACTTTCAAGGTGTTCTAGCACTCTTCCTTCGCGCATTCTTGCTCAAACTTAATTTATTACTGTAGTTTCATATGTTACGTTTAATACAGTCGTTTAAAATGCTTGAGGAAGCATCTTTGTCACACCTGAGAGTTAGTATGAAAAGAGGGCTGACCGGTGTAGCGACGTAAAAAGGAAAAAATGAGAGGGAGCCAACAGCACCCGGTGTTCCCAGGCGGTCACCCATCCAAGTACTAACCGGGCCCGATGTTGCTTAACTTCGGTGATCGGACGAGAACCGGTGTATTCAACATGGTATGGCCGTTGGCGTCCTTATACTGTAGCCGCACAGCAGAAGAAGGCTTCGCCTCTCCTCCCAACACACGCAATCGCCGTTTTTCGGTGGCACATTTGACGCAAAGCACGTCCTTCCACCTCGAGAGCGACGCGCAGTGCGGCGCGCCGCCACGTGGGTCGGACGCACAACACAGCTGCTCGTTGCACCGCCTGTCATTCGTTTGGTGCGTGCGGCCTCCGACACTCGCGGCAGACGCACCTTGTTCTTGTTATCCGGCGCAGGGCTTGCGCGCGGCCGGGCGGCGGGAGGACTGCGCGGGGTGTGGCAGTGTCCTGCTGGACCGACGGAAGCTTTCTCACCTGCCCGACACACGCCGCGATTCCAGATATTTGCGTAATTAGCGCGGTGCATTCTCGCCTGTCCCCTCCCCCTTCCGTCCCGACTTGTCCCGACTTTGCTCGACTGCCGCTCGCTGCCGCTCGGGTCGTGGTCCATATGACAGCACAAGCACGAGAAACATCTGCGAGACTGGCGCCGGCGTGTCCGAGGCGCCGTGTGCGGCCGTTCGGTGCTACTAGAGCAGCGGCCGTGCCGTGCCGGGCCGTGGAAAGGTGCGAAAACACGGACACAAGACAGGCGATTCGACAAAGCATCCATCTCTTCCATCGGCGAAAGATAAATTTTTGTTCACAAATTTGCAGTTGAACACTGCTACAAAACTATAAGAACTGGCGTTTTTCAGAACGTTCCTGTCGCTTCATACTCTTGGTATTTCTAGAGACACTTTGGAAGAGAGGGCTGGCAGGGGTAGCGAAAAGAAGCAAAAAATGAAGACAGCCAGAGTTCCCAGGCGGTCATGGACCCGAATACTAACGTTGTTGCTTATCGTCGGTGATCGGGCGAGAACAGTTGATTTTTTAGTTTTTTGTTTGTTTATTTATTTATTTAGTTAGTTTTTGGAATTAAACGCTCCTACAAAACAGTAGGCTCTGACGCACTTGAAGAGCACATCTGTCGATTCGCAGTGTTTCGTTACTTTCAAGGTGTTCTAGCACTCTTCCTTCGCGCATTCTTGCTCAAACTTAATTTATTACTGTAGTTTCATATGTTACGTTTAATACAGTCGTTTAAAATGCTTGAGGAAGCATCTTTGTCACACCTGAGAGTTAGTATGAAAAGAGGGCTGACCGGTGTAGCGACGTAAAAAGGAAAAAATGAGAGGGAGCCAACAGCACCCGGTGTTCCCAGGCGGTCACCCATCCAAGTACTAACCGGGCCCGATGTTGCTTAACTTCGGTGATCGGACGAGAACCGGTGTATTCAACATGGTATGGCCGTTGGCGTCCTTATACTGTAGCCGCACAGCAGAAGAAGGCTTCGCCTCTCCTCCCAACACACGCAATCGCCGTTTTTCGGTGGCACATTTGACGCAAAGCACGTCCTTCCACCTCGAGAGCGACGCGCAGTGCGGCGCGCCGCCACGTGGGTCGGACGCACAACACAGCTGCTCGTTGCACCGCCTGTCATTCGTTTGGTGCGTGCGGCCTCCGACACTCGCGGCAGACGCACCTTGTTCTTGTTATCCGGCGCAGGGCTTGCGCGCGGCCGGGCGGCGGGAGGACTGCGCGGGGTGTGGCAGTGTCCTGCTGGACCGACGGAAGCTTTCTCACCTGCCCGACACACGCCGCGATTCCAGATATTTGCGTAATTAGCGCGGTGCATTCTCGCCTGTCCCCTCCCCCTTCCGTCCCGACTTGTCCCGACTTTGCTCGACTGCCGCTCGCTGCCGCTCGGGTCGTGGTCCATATGACAGCACAAGCACGAGAAACATCTGCGAGACTGGCGCCGGCGTGTCCGAGGCGCCGTGTGCGGCCGTTCGGTGCTACTAGAGCAGCGGCCGTGCCGTGCCGGGCCGTGGAAAGGTGCGAAAACACGGACACAAGACAGGCGATTCGACAAAGCATCCATCTCTTCCATCGGCGAAAGATAAATTTTTGTTCACAAATTTGCAGTTGAACACTGCTACAAAACTATAAGAACTGGCGTTTTTCAGAACGTTCCTGTCGCTTCATACTCTTGGTATTTCTAGAGACACTTTGGAAGAGAGGGCTGGCAGGGGTAGCGAAAAGAAGCAAAAAATGAAGACAGCCAGAGTTCCCAGGCGGTCATGGACCCGAATACTAACGTTGTTGCTTATCGTCGGTGATCGGGCGAGAACAGTTGATTTTTTAGTTTTTTGTTTGTTTATTTATTTATTTAGTTAGTTTTTGGAATTAAACGCTCCTACAAAACAGTAGGCTCTGACGCACTTGAAGAGCACATCTGTCGATTCGCAGTGTTTCGTTACTTTCAAGGTGTTCTAGCACTCTTCCTTCGCGCATTCTTGCTCAAACTTAATTTATTACTGTAGTTTCATATGTTACGTTTAATACAGTCGTTTAAAATGCTTGAGGAAGCATCTTTGTCACACCTGAGAGTTAGTATGAAAAGAGGGCTGACCGGTGTAGCGACGTAAAAAGGAAAAAATGAGAGGGAGCCAACAGCACCCGGTGTTCCCAGGCGGTCACCCATCCAAGTACTAACCGGGCCCGATGTTGCTTAACTTCGGTGATCGGACGAGAACCGGTGTATTCAACATGGTATGGCCGTTGGCGTCCTTATACTGTAGCCGCACAGCAGAAGAAGGCTTCGCCTCTCCTCCCAACACACGCAATCGCCGTTTTTCGGTGGCACATTTGACGCAAAGCACGTCCTTCCACCTCGAGAGCGACGCGCAGTGCGGCGCGCCGCCACGTGGGTCGGACGCACAACACAGCTGCTCGTTGCACCGCCTGTCATTCGTTTGGTGCGTGCGGCCTCCGACACTCGCGGCAGACGCACCTTGTTCTTGTTATCCGGCGCAGGGCTTGCGCGCGGCCGGGCGGCGGGAGGACTGCGCGGGGTGTGGCAGTGTCCTGCTGGACCGACGGAAGCTTTCTCACCTGCCCGACACACGCCGCGATTCCAGATATTTGCGTAATTAGCGCGGTGCATTCTCGCCTGTCCCCTCCCCCTTCCGTCCCGACTTGTCCCGACTTTGCTCGACTGCCGCTCGCTGCCGCTCGGGTCGTGGTCCATATGACAGCACAAGCACGAGAAACATCTGCGAGACTGGCGCCGGCGTGTCCGAGGCGCCGTGTGCGGCCGTTCGGTGCTACTAGAGCAGCGGCCGTGCCGTGCCGGGCCGTGGAAAGGTGCGAAAACACGGACACAAGACAGGCGATTCGACAAAGCATCCATCTCTTCCATCGGCGAAAGATAAATTTTTGTTCACAAATTTGCAGTTGAACACTGCTACAAAACTATAAGAACTGGCGTTTTTCAGAACGTTCCTGTCGCTTCATACTCTTGGTATTTCTAGAGACACTTTGGAAGAGAGGGCTGGCAGGGGTAGCGAAAAGAAGCAAAAAATGAAGACAGCCAGAGTTCCCAGGCGGTCATGGACCCGAATACTAACGTTGTTGCTTATCGTCGGTGATCGGGCGAGAACAGTTGATTTTTTAGTTTTTTGTTTGTTTATTTATTTATTTAGTTAGTTTTTGGAATTAAACGCTCCTACAAAACAGTAGGCTCTGACGCACTTGAAGAGCACATCTGTCGATTCGCAGTGTTTCGTTACTTTCAAGGTGTTCTAGCACTCTTCCTTCGCGCATTCTTGCTCAAACTTAATTTATTACTGTAGTTTCATATGTTACGTTTAATACAGTCGTTTAAAATGCTTGAGGAAGCATCTTTGTCACACCTGAGAGTTAGTATGAAAAGAGGGCTGACCGGTGTAGCGACGTAAAAAGGAAAAAATGAGAGGGAGCCAACAGCACCCGGTGTTCCCAGGCGGTCACCCATCCAAGTACTAACCGGGCCCGATGTTGCTTAACTTCGGTGATCGGACGAGAACCGGTGTATTCAACATGGTATGGCCGTTGGCGTCCTTATACTGTAGCCGCACAGCAGAAGAAGGCTTCGCCTCTCCTCCCGACACACGCAATCGCCGTTTTTCGGTGGCACATTTGACGCAAAGCACGTCCTTCCACCTCGAGAGCGACGCGCAGTGCGGCGCGCCGCCACGTGGGTCGGACGCACAACACAGCTGCTCGTTGCACCGCCTGTCATTCGTTTGGTGCGTGCGGCCTCCGACACTCGCGGCAGACGCACCTTGTTCTTGTTATCCGGCGCAGGGCTTGCGCGCGGCCGGGCGGCGGGAGGACTGCGCGGGGTGTGGCAGTGTCCTGCTGGACCGACGGAAGCTTTCTCACCTGCCCGACACACGCCGCGATTCCAGATATTTGCGTAATTAGCGCGGTGCATTCTCGCCTGTCCCCTCCCCCTTCCGTCCCGACTTGTCCCGACTTTGCTCGACTGCCGCTCGCTGCCGCTCGGGTCGTGGTCCATATGACAGCACAAGCACGAGAAACATCTGCGAGACTGGCGCCGGCGTGTCCGAGGCGCCGTGTGCGGCCGTTCGGTGCTACTAGAGCAGCGGCCGTGCCGTGCCGGGCCGTGGAAAGGTGCGAAAACACGGACACAAGACAGGCGATTCGACAAAGCATCCATCTCTTCCATCGGCGAAAGATAAATTTTTGTTCACAAATTTGCAGTTGAACACTGCTACAAAACTATAAGAACTGGCGTTTTTCAGAACGTTCCTGTCGCTTCATACTCTTGGTATTTCTAGAGACACTTTGGAAGAGAGGGCTGGCAGGGGTAGCGAAAAGAAGCAAAAAATGAAGACAGCCAGAGTTCCCAGGCGGTCATGGACCCGAATACTAACGTTGTTGCTTATCGTCGGTGATCGGGCGAGAACAGTTGATTTTTTAGTTTTTTGTTTGTTTATTTATTTATTTAGTTAGTTTTTGGAATTAAACGCTCCTACAAAACAGTAGGCTCTGACGCACTTGAAGAGCACATCTGTCGATTCGCAGTGTTTCGTTACTTTCAAGGTGTTCTAGCACTCTTCCTTCGCGCATTCTTGCTCAAACTTAATTTATTACTGTAGTTTCATATGTTACGTTTAATACAGTCGTTTAAAATGCTTGAGGAAGCATCTTTGTCACACCTGAGAGTTAGTATGAAAAGAGGGCTGACCGGTGTAGCGACGTAAAAAGGAAAAAATGAGAGGGAGCCAACAGCACCCGGTGTTCCCAGGCGGTCACCCATCCAAGTACTAACCGGGCCCGATGTTGCTTAACTTCGGTGATCGGACGAGAACCGGTGTATTCAACATGGTATGGCCGTTGGCGTCCTTATACTGTAGCCGCACAGCAGAAGAAGGCTTCGCCTCTCCTCCCAACACACGCAATCGCCGTTTTTCGGTGGCACATTTGACGCAAAGCACGTCCTTCCACCTCGAGAGCGACGCGCAGTGCGGCGCGCCGCCACGTGGGTCGGACGCACAACACAGCTGCTCGTTGCACCGCCTGTCATTCGTTTGGTGCGTGCGGCCTCCGACACTCGCGGCAGACGCACCTTGTTCTTGTTATCCGGCGCAGGGCTTGCGCGCGGCCGGGCGGCGGGAGGACTGCGCGGGGTGTGGCAGTGTCCTGCTGGACCGACGGAAGCTTTCTCACCTGCCCGACACACGCCGCGATTCCAGATATTTGCGTAATTAGCGCGGTGCATTCTCGCCTGTCCCCTCCCCCTTCCGTCCCGACTTGTCCCGACTTTGCTCGACTGCCGCTCGCTGCCGCTCGGGTCGTGGTCCATATGACAGCACAAGCACGAGAAACATCTGCGAGACTGGCGCCGGCGTGTCCGAGGCGCCGTGTGCGGCCGTTCGGTGCTACTAGAGCAGCGGCCGTGCCGTGCCGGGCCGTGGAAAGGTGCGAAAACACGGACACAAGACAGGCGATTCGACAAAGCATCCATCTCTTCCATCGGCGAAAGATAAATTTTTGTTCACAAATTTGCAGTTGAACACTGCTACAAAACTATAAGAACTGGCGTTTTTCAGAACGTTCCTGTCGCTTCATACTCTTGGTATTTCTAGAGACACTTTGGAAGAGAGGGCTGGCAGGGGTAGCGAAAAGAAGCAAAAAATGAAGACAGCCAGAGTTCCCAGGCGGTCATGGACCCGAATACTAACGTTGTTGCTTATCGTCGGTGATCGGGCGAGAACAGTTGATTTTTTAGTTTTTTGTTTGTTTATTTATTTATTTAGTTAGTTTTTGGAATTAAACGCTCCTACAAAACAGTAGGCTCTGACGCACTTGAAGAGCACATCTGTCGATTCGCAGTGTTTCGTTACTTTCAAGGTGTTCTAGCACTCTTCCTTCGCGCATTCTTGCTCAAACTTAATTTATTACTGTAGTTTCATATGTTACGTTTAATACAGTCGTTTAAAATGCTTGAGGAAGCATCTTTGTCACACCTGAGAGTTAGTATGAAAAGAGGGCTGACCGGTGTAGCGACGTAAAAAGGAAAAAATGAGAGGGAGCCAACAGCACCCGGTGTTCCCAGGCGGTCACCCATCCAAGTACTAACCGGGCCCGATGTTGCTTAACTTCGGTGATCGGACGAGAACCGGTGTATTCAACATGGTATGGCCGTTGGCGTCCTTATACTGTAGCCGCACAGCAGAAGAAGGCTTCGCCTCTCCTCCCAACACACGCAATCGCCGTTTTTCGGTGGCACATTTGACGCAAAGCACGTCCTTCCACCTCGAGAGCGACGCGCAGTGCGGCGCGCCGCCACGTGGGTCGGACGCACAACACAGCTGCTCGTTGCACCGCCTGTCATTCGTTTGGTGCGTGCGGCCTCCGACACTCGCGGCAGACGCACCTTGTTCTTGTTATCCGGCGCAGGGCTTGCGCGCGGCCGGGCGGCGGGAGGACTGCGCGGGGTGTGGCAGTGTCCTGCTGGACCGACGGAAGCTTTCTCACCTGCCCGACACACGCCGCGATTCCAGATATTTGCGTAATTAGCGCGGTGCATTCTCGCCTGTCCCCTCCCCCTTCCGTCCCGACTTGTCCCGACTTTGCTCGACTGCCGCTCGCTGCCGCTCGGGTCGTGGTCCATATGACAGCACAAGCACGAGAAACATCTGCGAGACTGGCGCCGGCGTGTCCGAGGCGCCGTGTGCGGCCGTTCGGTGCTACTAGAGCAGCGGCCGTGCCGTGCCGGGCCGTGGAAAGGTGCGAAAACACGGACACAAGACAGGCGATTCGACAAAGCATCCATCTCTTCCATCGGCGAAAGATAAATTTTTGTTCACAAATTTGCAGTTGAACACTGCTACAAAACTATAAGAACTGGCGTTTTTCAGAACGTTCCTGTCGCTTCATACTCTTGGTATTTCTAGAGACACTTTGGAAGAGAGGGCTGGCAGGGGTAGCGAAAAGAAGCAAAAAATGAAGACAGCCAGAGTTCCCAGGCGGTCATGGACCCGAATACTAACGTTGTTGCTTATCGTCGGTGATCGGGCGAGAACAGTTGATTTTTTAGTTTTTTGTTTGTTTATTTATTTATTTAGTTAGTTTTTGGAATTAAACGCTCCTACAAAACAGTAGGCTCTGACGCACTTGAAGAGCACATCTGTCGATTCGCAGTGTTTCGTTACTTTCAAGGTGTTCTAGCACTCTTCCTTCGCGCATTCTTGCTCAAACTTAATTTATTACTGTAGTTTCATATGTTACGTTTAATACAGTCGTTTAAAATGCTTGAGGAAGCATCTTTGTCACACCTGAGAGTTAGTATGAAAAGAGGGCTGACCGGTGTAGCGACGTAAAAAGGAAAAAATGAGAGGGAGCCAACAGCACCCGGTGTTCCCAGGCGGTCACCCATCCAAGTACTAACCGGGCCCGATGTTGCTTAACTTCGGTGATCGGACGAGAACCGGTGTATTCAACATGGTATGGCCGTTGGCGTCCTTATACTGTAGCCGCACAGCAGAAGAAGGCTTCGCCTCTCCTCCCAACACACGCAATCGCCGTTTTTCGGTGGCACATTTGACGCAAAGCACGTCCTTCCACCTCGAGAGCGACGCGCAGTGCGGCGCGCCGCCACGTGGGTCGGACGCACAACACAGCTGCTCGTTGCACCGCCTGTCATTCGTTTGGTGCGTGCGGCCTCCGACACTCGCGGCAGACGCACCTTGTTCTTGTTATCCGGCGCAGGGCTTGCGCGCGGCCGGGCGGCGGGAGGACTGCGCGGGGTGTGGCAGTGTCCTGCTGGACCGACGGAAGCTTTCTCACCTGCCCGACACACGCCGCGATTCCAGATATTTGCGTAATTAGCGCGGTGCATTCTCGCCTGTCCCCTCCCCCTTCCGTCCCGACTTGTCCCGACTTTGCTCGACTGCCGCTCGCTGCCGCTCGGGTCGTGGTCCATATGACAGCACAAGCACGAGAAACATCTGCGAGACTGGCGCCGGCGTGTCCGAGGCGCCGTGTGCGGCCGTTCGGTGCTACTAGAGCAGCGGCCGTGCCGTGCCGGGCCGTGGAAAGGTGCGAAAACACGGACACAAGACAGGCGATTCGACAAAGCATCCATCTCTTCCATCGGCGAAAGATAAATTTTTGTTCACAAATTTGCAGTTGAACACTGCTACAAAACTATAAGAACTGGCGTTTTTCAGAACGTTCCTGTCGCTTCATACTCTTGGTATTTCTAGAGACACTTTGGAAGAGAGGGCTGGCAGGGGTAGCGAAAAGAAGCAAAAAATGAAGACAGCCAGAGTTCCCAGGCGGTCATGGACCCGAATACTAACGTTGTTGCTTATCGTCGGTGATCGGGCGAGAACAGTTGATTTTTTAGTTTTTTGTTTGTTTATTTATTTATTTAGTTAGTTTTTGGAATTAAACGCTCCTACAAAACAGTAGGCTCTGACGCACTTGAAGAGCACATCTGTCGATTCGCAGTGTTTCGTTACTTTCAAGGTGTTCTAGCACTCTTCCTTCGCGCATTCTTGCTCAAACTTAATTTATTACTGTAGTTTCATATGTTACGTTTAATACAGTCGTTTAAAATGCTTGAGGAAGCATCTTTGTCACACCTGAGAGTTAGTATGAAAAGAGGGCTGACCGGTGTAGCGACGTAAAAAGGAAAAAATGAGAGGGAGCCAACAGCACCCGGTGTTCCCAGGCGGTCACCCATCCAAGTACTAACCGGGCCCGATGTTGCTTAACTTCGGTGATCGGACGAGAACCGGTGTATTCAACATGGTATGGCCGTTGGCGTCCTTATACTGTAGCCGCACAGCAGAAGAAGGCTTCGCCTCTCCTCCCAACACACGCAATCGCCGTTTTTCGGTGGCACATTTGACGCAAAGCACGTCCTTCCACCTCGAGAGCGACGCGCAGTGCGGCGCGCCGCCACGTGGGTCGGACGCACAACACAGCTGCTCGTTGCACCGCCTGTCATTCGTTTGGTGCGTGCGGCCTCCGACACTCGCGGCAGACGCACCTTGTTCTTGTTATCCGGCGCAGGGCTTGCGCGCGGCCGGGCGGCGGGAGGACTGCGCGGGGTGTGGCAGTGTCCTGCTGGACCGACGGAAGCTTTCTCACCTGCCCGACACACGCCGCGATTCCAGATATTTGCGTAATTAGCGCGGTGCATTCTCGCCTGTCCCCTCCCCCTTCCGTCCCGACTTGTCCCGACTTTGCTCGACTGCCGCTCGCTGCCGCTCGGGTCGTGGTCCATATGACAGCACAAGCACGAGAAACATCTGCGAGACTGGCGCCGGCGTGTCCGAGGCGCCGTGTGCGGCCGTTCGGTGCTACTAGAGCAGCGGCCGTGCCGTGCCGGGCCGTGGAAAGGTGCGAAAACACGGACACAAGACAGGCGATTCGACAAAGCATCCATCTCTTCCATCGGCGAAAGATAAATTTTTGTTCACAAATTTGCAGTTGAACACTGCTACAAAACTATAAGAACTGGCGTTTTTCAGAACGTTCCTGTCGCTTCATACTCTTGGTATTTCTAGAGACACTTTGGAAGAGAGGGCTGGCAGGGGTAGCGAAAAGAAGCAAAAAATGAAGACAGCCAGAGTTCCCAGGCGGTCATGGACCCGAATACTAACGTTGTTGCTTATCGTCGGTGATCGGGCGAGAACAGTTGATTTTTTAGTTTTTTGTTTGTTTATTTATTTATTTAGTTAGTTTTTGGAATTAAACGCTCCTACAAAACAGTAGGCTCTGACGCACTTGAAGAGCACATCTGTCGATTCGCAGTGTTTCGTTACTTTCAAGGTGTTCTAGCACTCTTCCTTCGCGCATTCTTGCTCAAACTTAATTTATTACTGTAGTTTCATATGTTACGTTTAATACAGTCGTTTAAAATGCTTGAGGAAGCATCTTTGTCACACCTGAGAGTTAGTATGAAAAGAGGGCTGACCGGTGTAGCGACGTAAAAAGGAAAAAATGAGAGGGAGCCAACAGCACCCGGTGTTCCCAGGCGGTCACCCATCCAAGTACTAACCGGGCCCGATGTTGCTTAACTTCGGTGATCGGACGAGAACCGGTGTATTCAACATGGTATGGCCGTTGGCGTCCTTATACTGTAGCCGCACAGCAGAAGAAGGCTTCGCCTCTCCTCCCAACACACGCAATCGCCGTTTTTCGGTGGCACATTTGACGCAAAGCACGTCCTTCCACCTCGAGAGCGACGCGCAGTGCGGCGCGCCGCCACGTGGGTCGGACGCACAACACAGCTGCTCGTTGCACCGCCTGTCATTCGTTTGGTGCGTGCGGCCTCCGACACTCGCGGCAGACGCACCTTGTTCTTGTTATCCGGCGCAGGGCTTGCGCGCGGCCGGGCGGCGGGAGGACTGCGCGGGGTGTGGCAGTGTCCTGCTGGACCGACGGAAGCTTTCTCACCTGCCCGACACACGCCGCGATTCCAGATATTTGCGTAATTAGCGCGGTGCATTCTCGCCTGTCCCCTCCCCCTTCCGTCCCGACTTGTCCCGACTTTGCTCGACTGCCGCTCGCTGCCGCTCGGGTCGTGGTCCATATGACAGCACAAGCACGAGAAACATCTGCGAGACTGGCGCCGGCGTGTCCGAGGCGCCGTGTGCGGCCGTTCGGTGCTACTAGAGCAGCGGCCGTGCCGTGCCGGGCCGTGGAAAGGTGCGAAAACACGGACACAAGACAGGCGATTCGACAAAGCATCCATCTCTTCCATCGGCGAAAGATAAATTTTTGTTCACAAATTTGCAGTTGAACACTGCTACAAAACTATAAGAACTGGCGTTTTTCAGAACGTTCCTGTCGCTTCATACTCTTGGTATTTCTAGAGACACTTTGGAAGAGAGGGCTGGCAGGGGTAGCGAAAAGAAGCAAAAAATGAAGACAGCCAGAGTTCCCAGGCGGTCATGGACCCGAATACTAACGTTGTTGCTTATCGTCGGTGATCGGGCGAGAACAGTTGATTTTTTAGTTTTTTGTTTGTTTATTTATTTATTTAGTTAGTTTTTGGAATTAAACGCTCCTACAAAACAGTAGGCTCTGACGCACTTGAAGAGCACATCTGTCGATTCGCAGTGTTTCGTTACTTTCAAGGTGTTCTAGCACTCTTCCTTCGCGCATTCTTGCTCAAACTTAATTTATTACTGTAGTTTCATATGTTACGTTTAATACAGTCGTTTAAAATGCTTGAGGAAGCATCTTTGTCACACCTGAGAGTTAGTATGAAAAGAGGGCTGACCGGTGTAGCGACGTAAAAAGGAAAAAATGAGAGGGAGCCAACAGCACCCGGTGTTCCCAGGCGGTCACCCATCCAAGTACTAACCGGGCCCGATGTTGCTTAACTTCGGTGATCGGACGAGAACCGGTGTATTCAACATGGTATGGCCGTTGGCGTCCTTATACTGTAGCCGCACAGCAGAAGAAGGCTTCGCCTCTCCTCCCAACACACGCAATCGCCGTTTTTCGGTGGCACATTTGACGCAAAGCACGTCCTTCCACCTCGAGAGCGACGCGCAGTGCGGCGCGCCGCCACGTGGGTCGGACGCACAACACAGCTGCTCGTTGCACCGCCTGTCATTCGTTTGGTGCGTGCGGCCTCCGACACTCGCGGCAGACGCACCTTGTTCTTGTTATCCGGCGCAGGGCTTGCGCGCGGCCGGGCGGCGGGAGGACTGCGCGGGGTGTGGCAGTGTCCTGCTGGACCGACGGAAGCTTTCTCACCTGCCCGACACACGCCGCGATTCCAGATATTTGCGTAATTAGCGCGGTGCATTCTCGCCTGTCCCCTCCCCCTTCCGTCCCGACTTGTCCCGACTTTGCTCGACTGCCGCTCGCTGCCGCTCGGGTCGTGGTCCATATGACAGCACAAGCACGAGAAACATCTGCGAGACTGGCGCCGGCGTGTCCGAGGCGCCGTGTGCGGCCGTTCGGTGCTACTAGAGCAGCGGCCGTGCCGTGCCGGGCCGTGGAAAGGTGCGAAAACACGGACACAAGACAGGCGATTCGACAAAGCATCCATCTCTTCCATCGGCGAAAGATAAATTTTTGTTCACAAATTTGCAGTTGAACACTGCTACAAAACTATAAGAACTGGCGTTTTTCAGAACGTTCCTGTCGCTTCATACTCTTGGTATTTCTAGAGACACTTTGGAAGAGAGGGCTGGCAGGGGTAGCGAAAAGAAGCAAAAAATGAAGACAGCCAGAGTTCCCAGGCGGTCATGGACCCGAATACTAACGTTGTTGCTTATCGTCGGTGATCGGGCGAGAACAGTTGATTTTTTAGTTTTTTGTTTGTTTATTTATTTATTTAGTTAGTTTTTGGAATTAAACGCTCCTACAAAACAGTAGGCTCTGACGCACTTGAAGAGCACATCTGTCGATTCGCAGTGTTTCGTTACTTTCAAGGTGTTCTAGCACTCTTCCTTCGCGCATTCTTGCTCAAACTTAATTTATTACTGTAGTTTCATATGTTACGTTTAATACAGTCGTTTAAAATGCTTGAGGAAGCATCTTTGTCACACCTGAGAGTTAGTATGAAAAGAGGGCTGACCGGTGTAGCGACGTAAAAAGGAAAAAATGAGAGGGAGCCAACAGCACCCGGTGTTCCCAGGCGGTCACCCATCCAAGTACTAACCGGGCCCGATGTTGCTTAACTTCGGTGATCGGACGAGAACCGGTGTATTCAACATGGTATGGCCGTTGGCGTCCTTATACTGTAGCCGCACAGCAGAAGAAGGCTTCGCCTCTCCTCCCAACACACGCAATCGCCGTTTTTCGGTGGCACATTTGACGCAAAGCACGTCCTTCCACCTCGAGAGCGACGCGCAGTGCGGCGCGCCGCCACGTGGGTCGGACGCACAACACAGCTGCTCGTTGCACCGCCTGTCATTCGTTTGGTGCGTGCGGCCTCCGACACTCGCGGCAGACGCACCTTGTTCTTGTTATCCGGCGCAGGGCTTGCGCGCGGCCGGGCGGCGGGAGGACTGCGCGGGGTGTGGCAGTGTCCTGCTGGACCGACGGAAGCTTTCTCACCTGCCCGACACACGCCGCGATTCCAGATATTTGCGTAATTAGCGCGGTGCATTCTCGCCTGTCCCCTCCCCCTTCCGTCCCGACTTGTCCCGACTTTGCTCGACTGCCGCTCGCTGCCGCTCGGGTCGTGGTCCATATGACAGCACAAGCACGAGAAACATCTGCGAGACTGGCGCCGGCGTGTCCGAGGCGCCGTGTGCGGCCGTTCGGTGCTACTAGAGCAGCGGCCGTGCCGTGCCGGGCCGTGGAAAGGTGCGAAAACACGGACACAAGACAGGCGATTCGACAAAGCATCCATCTCTTCCATCGGCGAAAGATAAATTTTTGTTCACAAATTTGCAGTTGAACACTGCTACAAAACTATAAGAACTGGCGTTTTTCAGAACGTTCCTGTCGCTTCATACTCTTGGTATTTCTAGAGACACTTTGGAAGAGAGGGCTGGCAGGGGTAGCGAAAAGAAGCAAAAAATGAAGACAGCCAGAGTTCCCAGGCGGTCATGGACCCGAATACTAACGTTGTTGCTTATCGTCGGTGATCGGGCGAGAACAGTTGATTTTTTAGTTTTTTGTTTGTTTATTTATTTATTTAGTTAGTTTTTGGAATTAAACGCTCCTACAAAACAGTAGGCTCTGACGCACTTGAAGAGCACATCTGTCGATTCGCAGTGTTTCGTTACTTTCAAGGTGTTCTAGCACTCTTCCTTCGCGCATTCTTGCTCAAACTTAATTTATTACTGTAGTTTCATATGTTACGTTTAATACAGTCGTTTAAAATGCTTGAGGAAGCATCTTTGTCACACCTGAGAGTTAGTATGAAAAGAGGGCTGACCGGTGTAGCGACGTAAAAAGGAAAAAATGAGAGGGAGCCAACAGCACCCGGTGTTCCCAGGCGGTCACCCATCCAAGTACTAACCGGGCCCGATGTTGCTTAACTTCGGTGATCGGACGAGAACCGGTGTATTCAACATGGTATGGCCGTTGGCGTCCTTATACTGTAGCCGCACAGCAGAAGAAGGCTTCGCCTCTCCTCCCAACACACGCAATCGCCGTTTTTCGGTGGCACATTTGACGCAAAGCACGTCCTTCCACCTCGAGAGCGACGCGCAGTGCGGCGCGCCGCCACGTGGGTCGGACGCACAACACAGCTGCTCGTTGCACCGCCTGTCATTCGTTTGGTGCGTGCGGCCTCCGACACTCGCGGCAGACGCACCTTGTTCTTGTTATCCGGCGCAGGGCTTGCGCGCGGCCGGGCGGCGGGAGGACTGCGCGGGGTGTGGCAGTGTCCTGCTGGACCGACGGAAGCTTTCTCACCTGCCCGACACACGCCGCGATTCCAGATATTTGCGTAATTAGCGCGGTGCATTCTCGCCTGTCCCCTCCCCCTTCCGTCCCGACTTGTCCCGACTTTGCTCGACTGCCGCTCGCTGCCGCTCGGGTCGTGGTCCATATGACAGCACAAGCACGAGAAACATCTGCGAGACTGGCGCCGGCGTGTCCGAGGCGCCGTGTGCGGCCGTTCGGTGCTACTAGAGCAGCGGCCGTGCCGTGCCGGGCCGTGGAAAGGTGCGAAAACACGGACACAAGACAGGCGATTCGACAAAGCATCCATCTCTTCCATCGGCGAAAGATAAATTTTTGTTCACAAATTTGCAGTTGAACACTGCTACAAAACTATAAGAACTGGCGTTTTTCAGAACGTTCCTGTCGCTTCATACTCTTGGTATTTCTAGAGACACTTTGGAAGAGAGGGCTGGCAGGGGTAGCGAAAAGAAGCAAAAAATGAAGACAGCCAGAGTTCCCAGGCGGTCATGGACCCGAATACTAACGTTGTTGCTTATCGTCGGTGATCGGGCGAGAACAGTTGATTTTTTAGTTTTTTGTTTGTTTATTTATTTATTTAGTTAGTTTTTGGAATTAAACGCTCCTACAAAACAGTAGGCTCTGACGCACTTGAAGAGCACATCTGTCGATTCGCAGTGTTTCGTTACTTTCAAGGTGTTCTAGCACTCTTCCTTCGCGCATTCTTGCTCAAACTTAATTTATTACTGTAGTTTCATATGTTACGTTTAATACAGTCGTTTAAAATGCTTGAGGAAGCATCTTTGTCACACCTGAGAGTTAGTATGAAAAGAGGGCTGACCGGTGTAGCGACGTAAAAAGGAAAAAATGAGAGGGAGCCAACAGCACCCGGTGTTCCCAGGCGGTCACCCATCCAAGTACTAACCGGGCCCGATGTTGCTTAACTTCGGTGATCGGACGAGAACCGGTGTATTCAACATGGTATGGCCGTTGGCGTCCTTATACTGTAGCCGCACAGCAGAAGAAGGCTTCGCCTCTCCTCCCAACACACGCAATCGCCGTTTTTCGGTGGCACATTTGACGCAAAGCACGTCCTTCCACCTCGAGAGCGACGCGCAGTGCGGCGCGCCGCCACGTGGGTCGGACGCACAACACAGCTGCTCGTTGCACCGCCTGTCATTCGTTTGGTGCGTGCGGCCTCCGACACTCGCGGCAGACGCACCTTGTTCTTGTTATCCGGCGCAGGGCTTGCGCGCGGCCGGGCGGCGGGAGGACTGCGCGGGGTGTGGCAGTGTCCTGCTGGACCGACGGAAGCTTTCTCACCTGCCCGACACACGCCGCGATTCCAGATATTTGCGTAATTAGCGCGGTGCATTCTCGCCTGTCCCCTCCCCCTTCCGTCCCGACTTGTCCCGACTTTGCTCGACTGCCGCTCGCTGCCGCTCGGGTCGTGGTCCATATGACAGCACAAGCACGAGAAACATCTGCGAGACTGGCGCCGGCGTGTCCGAGGCGCCGTGTGCGGCCGTTCGGTGCTACTAGAGCAGCGGCCGTGCCGTGCCGGGCCGTGGAAAGGTGCGAAAACACGGACACAAGACAGGCGATTCGACAAAGCATCCATCTCTTCCATCGGCGAAAGATAAATTTTTGTTCACAAATTTGCAGTTGAACACTGCTACAAAACTATAAGAACTGGCGTTTTTCAGAACGTTCCTGTCGCTTCATACTCTTGGTATTTCTAGAGACACTTTGGAAGAGAGGGCTGGCAGGGGTAGCGAAAAGAAGCAAAAAATGAAGACAGCCAGAGTTCCCAGGCGGTCATGGACCCGAATACTAACGTTGTTGCTTATCGTCGGTGATCGGGCGAGAACAGTTGATTTTTTAGTTTTTTGTTTGTTTATTTATTTATTTAGTTAGTTTTTGGAATTAAACGCTCCTACAAAACAGTAGGCTCTGACGCACTTGAAGAGCACATCTGTCGATTCGCAGTGTTTCGTTACTTTCAAGGTGTTCTAGCACTCTTCCTTCGCGCATTCTTGCTCAAACTTAATTTATTACTGTAGTTTCATATGTTACGTTTAATACAGTCGTTTAAAATGCTTGAGGAAGCATCTTTGTCACACCTGAGAGTTAGTATGAAAAGAGGGCTGACCGGTGTAGCGACGTAAAAAGGAAAAAATGAGAGGGAGCCAACAGCACCCGGTGTTCCCAGGCGGTCACCCATCCAAGTACTAACCGGGCCCGATGTTGCTTAACTTCGGTGATCGGACGAGAACCGGTGTATTCAACATGGTATGGCCGTTGGCGTCCTTATACTGTAGCCGCACAGCAGAAGAAGGCTTCGCCTCTCCTCCCAACACACGCAATCGCCGTTTTTCGGTGGCACATTTGACGCAAAGCACGTCCTTCCACCTCGAGAGCGACGCGCAGTGCGGCGCGCCGCCACGTGGGTCGGACGCACAACACAGCTGCTCGTTGCACCGCCTGTCATTCGTTTGGTGCGTGCGGCCTCCGACACTCGCGGCAGACGCACCTTGTTCTTGTTATCCGGCGCAGGGCTTGCGCGCGGCCGGGCGGCGGGAGGACTGCGCGGGGTGTGGCAGTGTCCTGCTGGACCGACGGAAGCTTTCTCACCTGCCCGACACACGCCGCGATTCCAGATATTTGCGTAATTAGCGCGGTGCATTCTCGCCTGTCCCCTCCCCCTTCCGTCCCGACTTGTCCCGACTTTGCTCGACTGCCGCTCGCTGCCGCTCGGGTCGTGGTCCATATGACAGCACAAGCACGAGAAACATCTGCGAGACTGGCGCCGGCGTGTCCGAGGCGCCGTGTGCGGCCGTTCGGTGCTACTAGAGCAGCGGCCGTGCCGTGCCGGGCCGTGGAAAGGTGCGAAAACACGGACACAAGACAGGCGATTCGACAAAGCATCCATCTCTTCCATCGGCGAAAGATAAATTTTTGTTCACAAATTTGCAGTTGAACACTGCTACAAAACTATAAGAACTGGCGTTTTTCAGAACGTTCCTGTCGCTTCATACTCTTGGTATTTCTAGAGACACTTTGGAAGAGAGGGCTGGCAGGGGTAGCGAAAAGAAGCAAAAAATGAAGACAGCCAGAGTTCCCAGGCGGTCATGGACCCGAATACTAACGTTGTTGCTTATCGTCGGTGATCGGGCGAGAACAGTTGATTTTTTAGTTTTTTGTTTGTTTATTTATTTATTTAGTTAGTTTTTGGAATTAAACGCTCCTACAAAACAGTAGGCTCTGACGCACTTGAAGAGCACATCTGTCGATTCGCAGTGTTTCGTTACTTTCAAGGTGTTCTAGCACTCTTCCTTCGCGCATTCTTGCTCAAACTTAATTTATTACTGTAGTTTCATATGTTACGTTTAATACAGTCGTTTAAAATGCTTGAGGAAGCATCTTTGTCACACCTGAGAGTTAGTATGAAAAGAGGGCTGACCGGTGTAGCGACGTAAAAAGGAAAAAATGAGAGGGAGCCAACAGCACCCGGTGTTCCCAGGCGGTCACCCATCCAAGTACTAACCGGGCCCGATGTTGCTTAACTTCGGTGATCGGACGAGAACCGGTGTATTCAACATGGTATGGCCGTTGGCGTCCTTATACTGTAGCCGCACAGCAGAAGAAGGCTTCGCCTCTCCTCCCAACACACGCAATCGCCGTTTTTCGGTGGCACATTTGACGCAAAGCACGTCCTTCCACCTCGAGAGCGACGCGCAGTGCGGCGCGCCGCCACGTGGGTCGGACGCACAACACAGCTGCTCGTTGCACCGCCTGTCATTCGTTTGGTGCGTGCGGCCTCCGACACTCGCGGCAGACGCACCTTGTTCTTGTTATCCGGCGCAGGGCTTGCGCGCGGCCGGGCGGCGGGAGGACTGCGCGGGGTGTGGCAGTGTCCTGCTGGACCGACGGAAGCTTTCTCACCTGCCCGACACACGCCGCGATTCCAGATATTTGCGTAATTAGCGCGGTGCATTCTCGCCTGTCCCCTCCCCCTTCCGTCCCGACTTGTCCCGACTTTGCTCGACTGCCGCTCGCTGCCGCTCGGGTCGTGGTCCATATGACAGCACAAGCACGAGAAACATCTGCGAGACTGGCGCCGGCCTGACCGGCGTGTCCGAGGCGCCGTGTGCGGCCGTTCGGTACTACTAGAGCAGCGGCCGTGCCGTGCCGTGCCGGGCCGTGGAAAGGTGCGAAAACACGGACACAAGACAGGCGATTCGACAAAGCATCCATCTCTTCCATCGGCGAAAGATAAATTTTTGTTCACAAATTTGCAGTTGAACACTGCTACAAAACTATAAGAACTGGCGTATTTCAGAACGTTCCTGTCGCTTCATACTCTTGGTATTTCTAGAGACACTTTGGAAAAGAGGGCTGCCAGGGGTAGCGAAAAGAAGCAAAAAATGAAGACAGCCAGAGTTCCCAGGCGGTCATGGACCCGAATACTAACGTTGTTGCTTATCGTCGGTGATCGGGCGAGAACAGTTGATTTTTTAGTTTTTTGTTTATTTATTTAGTTAGTTTTTGGAATTAAACGCTCCTACAAAACAGTAGGCTCTGACGCACTTGAAGAGCACATCTGTCGATTCGCAGTGTTTCGTTACTTTCAAGGTGTTCTAGCACTCTTCCTTCGCGCATTCTTGCTCAAACTTAATTTATTACTGTAGTTTCATATGTTACGTTTAATACAGTCGTTTAAAATGCTTGAGGAAGCATCTTTGTCACACCTGAGAGTTAGTATGAAAAGAGGGCTGACCGGTGTAGCGACGTAAAAAGGAAAAAATGAGAGGGAGCCAACAGCACCCGGTGTTCCCAGGCGGTCACCCATCCAAGTACTAACCGGGCCCGATGTTGCTTAACTTCGGTGATCGGACGAGAACCGGTGTATTCAACATGGTATGGCCGTTGGCGTCCTTATACTGTAGCCGCACAGCAGAAGAAGGCTTCGCCTCTCCTCCCAACACACGCAATCGCCGTTTTTCGGTGGCACATTTGACGCAAAGCACGTCCTTCCACCTCGAGAGCGACGCGCAGTGCGGCGCGCCGCCACGTGGGTCGGACGCACAACACAGCTGCTCGTTGCACCGCCTGTCATTCGTTTGGTGCGTGCGGCCTCCGACACTCGCGGCAGACGCACCTTGTTCTTGTTATCCGGCGCAGGGCTTGCGCGCGGCCGGGCGGCGGGAGGACTGCGCGGGGTGTGGCAGTGTCCTGCTGGACCGACGGAAGCTTTCTCACCTGCCCGACACACGCCGCGATTCCAGATATTTGCGTAATTAGCGCGGTGCATTCTCGCCTGTCCCCTCCCCCTTCCGTCCCGACTTGTCCCGACTTTGCTCGACTGCCGCTCGCTGCCGCTCGGGTCGTGGTCCATATGACAGCACAAGCACGAGAAACATCTGCGAGACTGGCGCCGGCCTGACCGGCGTGTCCGAGGCGCCGTGTGCGGCCGTTCGGTACTACTAGAGCAGCGGCCGTGCCGTGCCGTGCCGGGCCGTGGAAAGGTGCGAAAACACGGACACAAGACAGGCGATTCGACAAAGCATCCATCTCTTCCATCGGCGAAAGATAAATTTTTGTTCACAAATTTGCAGTTGAACACTGCTACAAAACTATAAGAACTGGCGTATTTCAGAACGTTCCTGTCGCTTCATACTCTTGGTATTTCTAGAGACACTTTGGAAAAGAGGGCTGCCAGGGGTAGCGAAAAGAAGCAAAAAATGAAGACAGCCAGAGTTCCCAGGCGGTCATGGACCCGAATACTAACGTTGTTGCTTATCGTCGGTGATCGGGCGAGAACAGTTGATTTTTTAGTTTTTTGTTTATTTATTTAGTTAGTTTTTGGAATTAAACGCTCCTACAAAACAGTAGGCTCTGACGCACTTGAAGAGCACATCTGTCGATTCGCAGTGTTTCGTTACTTTCAAGGTGTTCTAGCACTCTTCCTTCGCGCATTCTTGCTCAAAACTTAATTTATTACTGTAGTTTCATATGTTACGTTTAATACAGTCGTTTAAAATGCTTGAGGAAGCATCTTTGTCACACCTGAGAGTTAGTATGAAAAGAGGGCTGACCGGTGTAGCGACGTAAAAAGGAAAAAATGAGAGGGAGCCAACAGCACCCGGTGTTCCCAGGCGGTCACCCATCCAAGTACTAACCGGGCCCGATGTTGCTTAACTTCGGTGATCGGACGAGAACCGGTGTATTCAACATGGTATGGCCGTTGGCGTCCTTATACTGTAGCCGCACAGCAGAAGAAGGCTTCGCCTCTCCTCCCAACACACGCAATCGCCGTTTTTCGGTGGCACATTTGACGCAAAGCACGTCCTTCCACCTCGAGAGCGACGCGCAGTGCGGCGCGCCGCCACGTGGGTCGGACGCACAACACAGCTGCTCGTTGCACCGCCTGTCATTCGTTTGGTGCGTGCGGCCTCCGACACTCGCGGCAAGACGCACCTTGTTCTTGTTATCCGGCGCAGGGCTTGCGCGCGGCCGGGCGGCGGGGGGACTGCGCGGGGTGTGGCAGTGTCCTGCTGGACCGACGGAAGCTTTCTCACCTGCCCGACACACGCCGCGATTCCAGATATTTGCGTAATTAGCGCGGTGCATTCTCGCCTGTCCCCTCCCCCCTTCCGTCCCGACTTGTCCCGACTTTGCTCGACTGCCGCTCGCTGCCGCTCGGGTCGTGGTCCATATGACAGCACAAGCACGAGAAACATCTGCGAGACTGGCGCCGGCCTGACCGGCGTGTCCGAGGCGCCGTGTGCGGCCGTTCGGTACTACTAGAGCAGCGGCCGTGCCGTGCCGTGCCGGGCCGTGGAAAGGTGCGAAAACACGGACACAAGACAGGCGATTCGACAAAGCATCCATCTCTTCCATCGGCGAAAGATAAATTTTTGTTCACAAATTTGCAGTTGAACACTGCTACAAAACTATAAGAACTGGCGTATTTCAGAACGTTCCTGTCGCTTCATACTCTTGGTATTTCTAGAGACACTTTGGAAAAGAGGGCTGCCAGGGGTAGCGAAAAGAAGCAAAAAATGAAGACAGCCAGAGTTCCCAGGCGGTCATGGACCCGAATACTAACGTTGTTGCTTATCGTCGGTGATCGGGCGAGAACAGTTGATTTTTTAGTTTTTTGTTTATTTATTTAGTTAGTTTTTGGAATTAAACGCTCCTACAAAACAGTAGGCTCTGACGCACTTGAAGAGCACATCTGTCGATTCGCAGTGTTTCGTTACTTTCAAGGTGTTCTAGCACTCTTCCTTCGCGCATTCTTGCTCAAACTTAATTTATTACTGTAGTTTCATATGTTACGTTTAATACAGTCGTTTAAAATGCTTGAGGAAGCATCTTTGTCACACCTGAGAGTTAGTATGAAAAGAGGGCTGACCGGTGTAGCGACGTAAAAAGGAAAAAATGAGAGGGAGCCAACAGCACCCGGTGTTCCCAGGCGGTCACCCATCCAAGTACTAACCGGGCCCGATGTTGCTTAACTTCGGTGATCGGACGAGAACCGGTGTATTCAACATGGTATGGCCGTTGGCGTCCTTATACTGTAGCCGCACAGCAGAAGAAGGCTTCGCCTCTCCTCCCAACACACGCAATCGCCGTTTTTCGGTGGCACATTTGACGCAAAGCACGTCCTTCCACCTCGAGAGCGACGCGCAGTGCGGCGCGCCGCCACGTGGGTCGGACGCACAACACAGCTGCTCGTTGCACCGCCTGTCATTCGTTTGGTGCGTGCGGCCTCCGACACTCGCGGCAGACGCACCTTGTTCTTGTTATCCGGCGCAGGGCTTGCGCGCGGCCGGGCGGCGGGGGGACTGCGCGGGGTGTGGCAGTGTCCTGCTGGACCGACGGAAGCTTTCTCACCCTGCCCGACACACGCCGCGATTCCAGATATTTGCGTAATTAGCGCGGTGCATTCTCGCCTGTCCCCTCCCCCTTCCGTCCCGACTTGTCCCGACTTTGCTCGACTGCCGCTCGCTGCCGCTCGGGTCGTGGTCCATATGACAGCACAAGCACGAGAAACATCTGCGAGACTGGCGCCGGCCTGACCGGCGTGTCCGAGGCGCCGTGTGCGGCCGTTCGGTACTACTAGAGCAGCGGCCGTGCCGTGCCGTGCCGGGCCGTGGAAAGGTGCGAAAACACGGACACAAGACAGGCGATTCGACAAAGCATCCATCTCTTCCATCGGCGAAAGATAAATTTTTGTTCACAAATTTGCAGTTGAACACTGCTACAAAACTATAAGAACTGGCGTATTTCAGAACGTTCCTGTCGCTTCATACTCTTGGTATTTCTAGAGACACTTTGGAAAAGAGGGCTGCCAGGGGTAGCGAAAAGAAGCAAAAAATGAAGACAGCCAGAGTTCCCAGGCGGTCATGGACCCGAATACTAACGTTGTTGCTTATCGTCGGTGATCGGGCGAGAACAGTTGATTTTTTAGTTTTTTGTTTATTTATTTAGTTAGTTTTTTGGAATTAAACGCTCCTACAAAACAGTAGGCTCTGACGCACTTGAAGAGCACATCTGTCGATTCGCAGTGTTTCGTTACTTTCAAGGTGTTCTAGCACTCTTCCTTCGCGCATTCTTGCTCAAACTTAATTTATTACTGTAGTTTCATATGTTACGTTTAATACAGTCGTTTAAAATGCTTGAGGAAGCATCTTTGTCACACCTGAGAGTTAGTATGAAAAGAGGGCTGACCGGTGTAGCGACGTAAAAAGGAAAAAATGAGAGGGAGCCAACAGCACCCGGTGTTCCCAGGCGGTCACCCATCCAAGTACTAACCGGGCCCGATGTTGCTTAACTTCGGTGATCGGACGAGAACCGGTGTATTCAACATGGTATGGCCGTTGGCGTCCTTATACTGTAGCCGCACAGCAGAAGAAGGCTTCGCCTCTCTCCCAACACACGCAATCGCCGTTTTTCGGTGGCACATTTGACGCAAAGCACGTCCTTCCACCTCGAGAGCGACGCGCAGTGCGGCGCGCCGCCACGTGGGTCGGACGCACAACACAGCTGCTCGTTGCACCGCCTGTCATTCGTTTGGTGCGTGCGGCCTCCGACACTCGCGGCAGACGCACCTTGTTCTTGTTATCCGGCGCAGGGCTTGCGCGCGGCCGGGCGGCGGGAGGACTGCGCGGGGTGTGGCAGTGTCCTGCTGGACCGACGGAAGCTTTCTCACCTGCCCGACACACGCCGCGATTCCAGATATTTGCGTAATTAGCGCGGTGCATTCTCGCCTGTCCCCTCCCCCTTCCGTCCCGACTTGTCCCGACTTTGCTCGACTGCCGCTCGCTGCCGCTCGGGTCGTGGTCCATATGACAGCACAAGCACGAGAAACATCTGCGAGACTGGCGCCGGCCTGACCGGCGTGTCCGAGGCGCCGTGTGCGGGCCGTTCGGTACTACTAGAGCAGCGGCCGTGCCGTGCCGTGCCGGGCCGTGGAAAGGTGCGAAAACACGGACACAAGACAGGCGATTCGACAA
Source organism: Schistocerca gregaria (assembly GCF_023897955.1). Lineage (NCBI taxonomy): Eukaryota > Metazoa > Arthropoda > Insecta > Orthoptera > Acrididae > Schistocerca > Schistocerca gregaria. The sequence goes on from NW_026062342.1 coordinate 33,348, forward strand.
AGCATCCATCTCTTCCATCGGCGAAAGATAAATTTTTGTTCACAAATTTGCAGTTGAACACTGCTACAAAACTATAAGAACTGGCGTATTTCAGAACGTTCCTGTCGCTTCATACTCTTGGTATTTCTAGAGACACTTTGGAAAAGAGGGCTGCCAGGGGTAGCGAAAAGAAGCAAAAAATGAAGACAGCCAGAGTTCCCAGGCGGTCATGGACCCGAATACTAACGTTGTTGCTTATCGTCGGTGATCGGGCGAGAACAGTTGATTTTTTAGTTTTTTGTTTATTTATTTAGTTAGTTTTTTGGAATTAAACGCTCCTACAAAACAGTAGGCTCTGACGCACTTGAAGAGCACATCTGTCGATTCGCAGTGTTTCGTTACTTTCAAGGTGTTCTAGCACTCTTCCTTCGCGCATTCTTGCTCAAACTTAATTTATTACTGTAGTTTCATATGTTACGTTTAATACAGTCGTTTAAAATGCTTGAGGAAGCATCTTTGTCACACCTGAGAGTTAGTATGAAAAGAGGGCTGACCGGTGTAGCGACGTAAAAAGGAAAAAATGAGAGGGAGCCAACAGCACCCGGTGTTCCCAGGCGGTCACCCATCCAAGTACTAACCGGGCCCGATGTTGCTTAACTTCGGTGATCGGACGAGAACCGGTGTATTCAACATGGTATGGCCGTTGGCGTCCTTATACTGTAGCCGCACAGCAGAAGAAGGCTTCGCCTCTCCTCCCAACACACGCAATCGCCGTTTTTCGGTGGCACATTTGACGCAAAGCACGTCCTTCCACCTCGAGAGCGACGCGCAGTGCGGCGCGCCGCCACGTGGGTCGGACGCACAACACAGCTGCTCGTTGCACCGCCTGTCATTCGTTTGGTGCGTGCGGCCTCCGACACTCGCGGCAGACGCACCTTGTTCTTGTTATCCGGCGCAGGGCTTGCGCGCGGCCGGGCGGCGGGAGGACTGCGCGGGGTGTGGCAGTGTCCTGCTGGACCGACGGAAGCTTTCTCACCTGCCCGACACACGCCGCGATTCCAGATATTTGCGTAATTAGCGCGGTGCATTCTCGCCTGTCCCCTCCCCCTTCCGTCCCGACTTGTCCCGACTTTGCTCGACTGCCGCTCGCTGCCGCTCGGGTCGTGGTCCATATGACAGCACAAGCACGAGAAACATCTGCGAGACTGGCGCCGGCGTGTCCGAGGCGCCGTGTGCGGCCGTTCGGTGCTACTAGAGCAGCGGCCGTGCCGTGCCGGGCCGTGGAAAGGTGCGAAAACACGGACACAAGACAGGCGATTCGACAAAGCATCCATCTCTTCCATCGGCGAAAGATAAATTTTTGTTCACAAATTTGCAGTTGAACACTGCTACAAAACTATAAGAACTGGCGTTTTTCAGAACGTTCCTGTCGCTTCATACTCTTGGTATTTCTAGAGACACTTTGGAAGAGAGGGCTGGCAGGGGTAGCGAAAAGAAGCAAAAAATGAAGACAGCCAGAGTTCCCAGGCGGTCATGGACCCGAATACTAACGTTGTTGCTTATCGTCGGTGATCGGGCGAGAACAGTTGATTTTTTAGTTTTTTGTTTGTTTATTTATTTATTTAGTTAGTTTTTGGAATTAAAACGCTCCTACAAAACAGTAGGCTCTGACGCACTTGAAGAGCACATCTGTCGATTCGCAGTGTTTCGTTACTTTCAAGGTGTTTCTAGCACTCTTCCTTCGCGCATTCTTGCTCAAACTTAATTTAACACGCGATCTAGTGT